>NC_057800.1:57790381-58091189 GCF_018294505.1 Triticum aestivum
TCCCCTCGCAGGAAACAAAGCAAGGTTTTGGGGTCGGTGGTGCTGGAGGGCGTCATGCGTCACCGAAGGCCGGCTGGAAGAGGTTGGGGACGACAGGCGACGCCGACAGCCGTAGATTATCTCCCACCGACAACAAGGAGAACGCCGGCCAAATGCTTTCCAAAAGGCCGCTACGGAGATAGCTATGGCATGGCGCGGTGGTGGTTGGGACAGCCCTGGTCGAAGACGACGCGGCCGGGGATCGTGGTGGCGGTGGCAATGTCGGGGCGCAGAGGGAGGTAGACAAAGAGAAAGGGGGTTTGTCTCCCCTACGAGCGAGCCAGGGCAGGACAAGGGCACGCGCATCCGCGCGTGTCCGTTTGGCCGCAAACTCGGCCCAATCTTGGGCCGAGAATGGGTCAAAAGCAAACAGAAACGGACGACGGTCTGTTTGCGGCCGCGCGTTGGGAGGCCTGCTTCGTCCGTTTACTTCCACATGAACATGGGCGGACAAGATGGGGTCGCGTGTTGGAGTTGGCCTTAGGGCGGCTGTGTACGTGCAACGTGTATGTGCTTGTCTTCCAGAGAATCCATCAACCAGTCTATTAGCTTACCTTGGCTAGCTTGTCTATGTGCTCCTGCTGCTTGCGCTTGCCGGAGTGGAGAGGGGAGCGGCGCAAGCGCAAGCAGAGGAGCAGCAACGTGGTCTATGGGGAAGGAGCAGAGGAGCAGGCGACGTTGTCTATGGGACAACGAGCACGGCTTCCCAATGGTGGCACCTGCGGCTCTTTCCATCATCGCCCTGTCGATGATGAGGCAGTGGAGATGCGTGTGACGACATCTACGGGATCCATTCTGCAGGCGTCAGCGCACCTAATGGGCGAGCTCTGGTCGCTGGAGCACCACGCGCCGGGCCAACGTGTGCTCCAGCTGGTGCCCGCCCGGCGCCGTGATGACCCACAAGTATAGGGGATCTATCGTAGTCCTTTCGATAAGTAAGAGTTTCGAACCCAACGAGGAGCAAAAGGAAATGATAAGCAGTTTTCAGCAAGGTATTCTCTGCAAGCACTGAAATTATCGGTAACAGATAGTTTTGTGATAAGATAATTTGTAACGGGTAACAAGTAATAAAAGAAAATAAGGTGCAACAAGATGGCCCAATCCTTTTTGTAGCAAAGGCCTGGACAAACTCTTATATAAAGGAAAGCGCTCCCGAGGACACATGGGAATTATCGTTAACTAGTTTTCATCACGCTCATATGATTCGCGTTCGGTACTTTGATAATTTGATATGTGGGTCCCCCAAGCTTGGCAGTTGCCAAGGGGAGTTCCCATACCCAATACTCAGTTCCTCGGAGGTGGTGGTTATGGAGTTGTTGATGATGTAGGCTTGTTGTCCATCTTCCAAGGCATAGGCTCACCATCGTAGAAGGATGATCGAGTCTCCGGGATCCTCAAATCTGTAGCCAAACTCATCCTCTTGAATCTATATTCATACTCACAGTTTTGGTTTTGCAGGTCATAGATCTGGGCTTGGAGATGCTCAATCTTCTCATGAAGCTTGAGGATGGTCTCCCCAATGCTCTTGGCATCCATCTTGTGGTTGTTGGCTAACTTCGCGATCATTATGTGGTTGACATTGAGTCCATGTTCCACCATCTCCTGGCACTTGAAAACTTGTTGCTCCATTGCTTCGAGTCTTGCCTCCACGCTTCCGGTCCTCCTTGGTCACTCAACATCGCGGATGTGCAGCAACCCCTCACGCATCTCAATGGTTTGAGGGTGTTGCAACACCTCCGCGAGGTAGGGGTTGATGACCTTGTCGAAGAACTTGTCCTTGGGGGCGCTTGAAGACGTCATGATGATCTAGACCTGTCAGAAAAATAGCCCGAAACGAAGACAGAAGATATTTGCATGATACGGTGGTCAAATCCTTCGGGAGATTATATAATGAACTTTTACCGACCAAAAGAAGTATCGTGCAAGAAAACGGAGTCCGGAGAGCACACGATGTGCCCACAAGGCAGGGAGGCGCGCCCAGGGGGTAGGGCGCGCCCTCCACCCTCGTGGACGCCTCGTGTCCTTCCCGGACTGCTTCTTATTTTCCTATTTTCTTAAATAATTCAAAACGGAGAAAAATTGCTATTAGAACTGTTCTGGAGTCGGTTTACTTACCGTACCACATACCTATTCCTTTTCGGTGTCTGAAACGTTCTGGAAAGTGTCCCTTATGTATTCCTCCGGGGTTACGGTTTCAATAACATTGGTTTCAACATTTATGGGATTACCTGAGATATAATGTTTGATTCTTTGACCGTTTACCACCTTCGGATTTGTGCCTTCGAAGTTGTTGATTTTTATGGCACCGGAACGATAAACCTCCTCGATAACATAAGGACCTTCCCATTTAGAGAGAAGTTTGCCTACAAAAGTCTTAAACGAGAATTGTATAGCAAAACATAATCACCTACATTAAATTCACGCTTTTGTATCCTTTTATTATGCCATCTTTTAACCTTTTGGGCTCATTTGGTTTGAAGGAAATCAAAACGTAGGAATTAGGAGTAGTATAGGAATATGATAGGATGGCACTTGCCATCCTAAGGAATTGACTTGCCTCGTTCCTACGCGTAAAATGAGCTTTGAGTGGATGTGTAGTTTCCTCCAAAAACACGGGAAATGAGTAGTATTCCTACAAAATTCCTGCACGCATTTCCTACAAACCGAATGCATACATAGGAAATTTTCATCTGGAATCCTTATTCCTATGTTTTTGCTACGAAAATCCTCCAAACCGAACAAGGCCTTTATTTAAACAGTTTAGCATTCTCATAAGCCTGGGTTCTCCATTCATCAAGTGAGCTAATGTCAAATAACCTCTTCTCAACGGCAAGTTTAAAATCATAATTGAGCTCTTTAGTGGCCCAATATGCCTTATGTTCTAGTTCAAGAGGTAAGTGACATGCTTTACCATAAACCATTTTATACGGAGACATACCCATAGGATTTTTATATGCAGTTCCATAGGCCCATAATGCATCATCAAGTTTCTTGGACCAATTCTTTCTTGATCTATTAACTGTCTTTTGCAAAATTAATTTAAGCTCTCTATTACTCAATTCTACTTGACCACTAGACTGTGGATGATACAGAGATGCAATTCTATGATTAACATCATACTTAGCAAGCATCTTACGAAAAGCACCATGAATAAAATGCGAACCACCATCAGTCATTAAATATCTAGGGACTCCAAACCTCGGAAAAATAACTTCTTTAAGCATCTTAATAGAGGTGTTATGATCAGCACTACTAGTTGGAATAGCTTCCACCCACTTAGTAATGTAATCAACATCAACTAAAATATGAGTATACCCATTAGAGGAAGGAAACGGTCCCATATAATCAAAGCCCCAAACATCAAATGGTTCAATAACAAGTGAATAATTCATAGGCATTTCTTGACGTCCACTAATGTTACCAATTCTTTGACATTCATCACAAGACAAGACAAACTTACTGGCATCTTTGAAGAGAGTAGGCCAATAAAAACTGGATTGCAGTACCTTATGTGCAGTTCTATCTCTAGCATGGTGTCCTCCATAAGCCCCAGAGTGACACTTGCGTAGGATCTGTTCCTGTTCTTGCACAGGTACACAACGTTTAATAACACCATCTACTCCTTCTTTATAAAGGTGTGGGTCATCCCAAAAGTAATGTCTTAAATCATAAAAGAACTTTTTCTTTTGCTTGTATGTGAAACTACTTTTTCTTTTGCTTGTATGTGAAACTAGGTGGTATAAATTTAGCAACAATATAATTAGCATACCATCGAGCAGTATGAGAAGCATTTATGACAGCTAGTTGTTCATCGGGAAAGCTATCATCAATAGGTAGTGGGTCATCAAGAACATTCTCTAACTGAGATAAGTTGTCTGCAACGGAGTTCTCAGCTCCCTTTCTATCAATAATATGCAAATCAAATTCTTGAAGCAAGAGAACCCATCTAATAAGTCTAGGTTTAGCATCTTTCTTTTCCATAAGATATTTAATAGCAGCATGATCAGTGTGAACAGTTACTTTAGAATCAACAATATAAGGTCTGAACTTATCACAAGCAAATACAACCGCTAAAAATTCTTTTTCAGTAGTAGCGTAATTTCTCTGGGAATTGTCTAGAGTTTTACTAGCATATTGGATAACATTTAATTTCTTATCAACTCTTTGCCCTAGAACATCCCCTACAGCATAATCACTAGCATCACACATAATTTCAAACGGTAAATTCCAATTAGGAGGCTGAACGATAGGTGCAGAGATCAAAGCTTTCTTAAGTATTTCAAATGCTTCTATACAATCATCATCAAAGACAAATGGAACATCTTTTTGTAAGAGATTAGTCAGAGGCCTAGAAATTTTAGAGAAGTCCTTAATGAACCTCCTATAAAAACCGGCATGACCAAGGAAACTTCTTAAACCTTTAATGTCCTTAGGGCACGACATCTTTTCAATAGCATCAACTTTAGTTTTATCAACTTCAATACCTCTTTGAGAAATTTTATGCCCCAAGACAATACCTTCATTAACCATAAAGTGGCACTTCTCCCAATTCAAGACAAGATTAGTTTCTTCACATCTCTGCAAAACTCGATCAAGGTTGCTTAAGCAATCATCAAAAGAAGTTCCATATACAGAAAAATCATCCATGAATACCTCAACAATCTTTTCACAAAAGTCAGAGAATATAGCAGTCATACATCTTTGAAAGGTAGTAGGTGCATTGCATAAACCAAAATGCATACATCTATAAGCAAAGGTACCGAAAGGGCAAGTAAAAGTTGTCTTTTCTTGATCCTCTTTTGACACAGGTATTTGAGAGAAACCAGAATAACCATCTAGAAAGCAAAAATGTGTATGTTTGGATAATCTTTCTAGCATTTGATCAATAAAAGGTAACGGGTAATGATCCTTTTTAGTAACTTTATATAATTTGCAGAAATCAATTACCATTCTATAACCTATAACAATTCTTTGTGGGATCAGTTCATCTTTATCATTAGGAACAACAATAATACCTCCCTACTTAGGGACACAATGGACAGGACTTACCCACTGACTATCAGCAACGGGATAAATTATACCTGCCTCCAGAAGCTTTAGTATTTCTTTTCTTACCACTTCTTTCATCTTGGGATTTAATCGTCATTGGTGATCAACAACCGGTTTAGCATCCTTTTCTAGTTTTATTTTGTGCTGGCATAGAGTGGGACTAATGCCCTTAATATCATTAAGAGTATATCCAATAGCAGCATGGTGCTTCTTCAAAGTTTTCAATAATTTCTTTTCTTAATGCTCTGAAAGGTTAGCACTAATAATAACAGGATATATCTCTTTCTCATCAAGATAAGCATATTTAAGAGTATCAGGTAAAGGTTTAAGCTCAAACACGGGATCACCCTTGGGGGGAGGAGGATCCCCTAAGATTTCAACAGGCAAGTTGTGTTTAAAAATAGGTCCCTGTTTAAAGAATACTTCATCTATTTCCCTTCTTCCATTCATAAACATATCATTTTCATGGTCTAACAAATATTGTTCTAAAGGATCATTAGGCGGCACGGCAATAGAAGCAAGACCAATAATTTCATCTTTACTAGGCAATTCTTTCTCATGGGGTTGTCTACAAAATTTAGCAAAATTAAACTCATGATACATATCCCCCAAACCAATAGTAACAACATCCTTTTTGCAATCTATCCTAGCATTAACAGTATTCAAGAAGGGTCTACCAAATATAATGGGACAAAAGTTATCTTGTGGGGAACCAAGAACAAGAAAATCAGCAGGATATTTGACTTTCCCACACAAGACTTCAATATCTCTAATAATCCCAACTGGTGAAATAGTGTCTCTATTGGCAAGCTTAATTGTAACATCAATCTCTTCTATCTCAGCAGGTGCAATATCATGCATAATTTCTTTATATAAGGAATGAGGTATTGCACTTGCACTAGCACCCATATCACATAAGCCATGATAGCAATGATCTCCTATTTTAAAAGAAATAATAGGCATGCCTATGACATGTCTATGTTTATTTTTAGTATCGGGTCTAGCAATTCTAGCAGCTTCATCACAGAAATAAATAACATGCCCATCAATATTATCAGCCAGGAGATCTTTAACCATAGCAACACTAGGTTCAACTTTAATTTTCTCAGAGGGAGTAGATGTTCTAGTATTACTCTTATGAACCACAGTTGAAGCTTTAGCATGATCCTTTATTCTAACAGGTAAGGGTGGTTTCTCAATATAAGCAGTAGGAACAACAGGATCATTATAAGTGATAGTCTTTTCTTCAACTTTAATAGGTTCAAGTACTTTTACTTTAATGGGAGGAGTATATTTAAACCACTTCTCCTTAAGGAGATCAACATGAGTAGCAAAGGATTCACAAAAAGAAGCTACTATCTCAGAGTCAAGTCCATATTTAGTGCTAAATTCACGAAAAACATCGGTATCTGATACGTCTCCAACGTATCTATAATTTTTGATTGCTCCATGTTATATTATCTACTGTTTTGGACATTATTAGGCTTTATTATCCACTTTTATATTATTTTTGGGACTAACCTATTAACCGGAGGCCCAGCCCAGGGTTTCGAAGAAAAGGAATATCAAACGGAGTCCAAACGGAATGAAACCTTCGGGAACGTGATTTTCTCACCGAACATGATCGAGGAGACTTGGACCCTACGTCAAGAAACAAAGGAGGAGGCCACAAGGTAGGGGGCGCGCCTACCCCCCTGGCACGCCCTCCACCCTCGTGGGCCCCCTGTTGCTCCATCGACGTACTCCTTCCTCCTATATATACCTACGTACCCCCAAATAATCAGATACGGAGCCAAAACCCCAATTCCACCGCCGCAAGTTCATGTATCCACGAGATCCCATCTAGGGGCCTGTTCCGGAGCTCCGCCGGAGGGGGCATCCATCACGGAGGGCTTCTACATCAACACCATAGCCTCTCCAATGAAGTGTGAGTAGTTTACCTCAGACCTTCGGGTCTATAGTTATTAGCTAGATGGCTTCTTCTCTCTTTTCGGATCTCAATACAATGTTCTCCCCCTCTCTTGTGGAGATCTATTCGATGTAATCTTCTTTTTGCGATGTGTTTGTTGAGACCGATGAATTGTGGGTTTATGATCAAGATTATCTATGAACAATATTTGAATCTCCTCTGAATTCTTTTATGTATGATTGGTTATCTTTGCAAGTCTCTTCGAATTATCAGTTTGGTTTGGCCTACTAGATTGATCTTTCTTGCAATGGGAGAAGTGCTTAGCTTTGGGTTCAAGCTTGCGGTGTCCTTTCCCAGTGACGGTAGGGGCAGCAAGGCACGTATTGTATTGTTGCCATCGAGGATAACAAGATGTTTTTTTTTATCATATTGCATGAATCTATCCCTCTACATCATGCCATCTTGCTTAAGGCGTTACTTTGTTTTCATGAACTTAATACTCTAGATGCATGCTAGATAGCAGTCGATGAGTGGAGTAATAGTAGTAGATGCAGGCAGGAGTCGGTCTACTTGTCTCGGACGTGATGCCTATATACATGATCATACCTAGATATTCTCATAACTATGATCAATTCTGTCAATTGCTCAACAGTAATTCGTTCACCCATCGTAAAATACTTATGCTCTTGAGAGAAGCCACTAGTGAAACCTATGGCCCCAGGTCTATCTTCATCATATTAATCTTCCAATACTTAGTTATTTCCTTTGCTTTATTACTTTGCTTTTATTTTACTTTGCATCTTTATCACAAAAATACCAAAAATATTATCTTATCATATCTATCAGATCTCACTCTCGTAAGTGACCGTGAAGGGATTGACAACCCCTTATCGCATTGGTTGCGAGGAGTTATTTGTTTTGTGCAGGTACGAGGGACTCGCGAGTAGCCTCCTACTGGATTGATACCTTGGTTCTCAAAAACCGAGGGAAATACTTACGCTACTTTACTGCATCATCCCTTCCTCTTCGGGAAAACCAATGCAATGCTCAAGAGGTAGCAGTATCCATAAAAGATTTAACACAATCAAACTTAGGTGTTATACCTGGCTCCTTACCTTCGTCGATATCCCAATCTTCAGAGTTGCATTTAATTCTTTCCAATAAATCCCATTTGAATTCAATATTCTTCATCATAAAAGAGCCAGTATAAGAAGTATCGAGCATGGAGCGATTATCGAGAGAAAGCCGAGCATAAATTTTTTGAATAATAATTTCTCTTTAGAGATCATGATTGGGGCATGAATATAACATTGACTTAAGCCTCCCCAAGCTTGAGCGATGCTTTCTCCTTCGCGAGGCCAAAAATTATATATATAATTATGATCACGATGAACAAGATGCGTATGATAAAACTTCTGATGAAATTCCAATTTCAATCGGTTGTAGTTCCACGATCCCATATCATCACATAGCCTAAACCATGTCAATGCCTTTCCCTTCAAAGATAAAGGGAATACCTTCTTCTTGATAACATCCTCGGGCATACCTGCAAGCTTAAATAATCCACAAACTTCATCCACATAGATTAGGTGCAAATCGGGATGCAATGTTCCATCTCCTGTAAAAGGATTAGCTAGCAGTTTCTCCATCATACCCGAAGGAATTTCAAAGTAAACATTTTCAGTAGGTTCAGTAGGTTGAGGAGCAACTCTTTGCTCTACTGGTCGGGGTGAAGATACGCCGAACAAGCCCCTCAAAGGATTATGTTCCATAGTAACAAGTGATAGTAAATTTCAGCACACTATATAATTTTTTCCTTACCAAATTCTACCTACCAAAGGCGCTGCGCTCCCCGGCAACGGCGCCAGAAAAGATTCTTGATGACCCACAAGTATAGGGGATCTATTGTAGTCCTTTCGATAAGTAAGAGTGTCGAACCCAACGAGGAGCAGATGGAAATGATAAGCATTTTTCAGCAAGGTATTATCTGCAAGCACTGAAATTATCGGTAACAGATAGTTTTGTGATAAGATAATTTCTAACGGGTAACAAGTAATAAAAGTAAATAAGGTGCAGCGAGATGGCCCAATCCTTTTTGTAGCAAAGGACAAGCCTGGACAAACTCTTATATAAAGGCAAGCGCTCCTGATAACCCACAAGTATAGGGGATCACAACAGTTTTCGAGGGTAGAGTATCCAACCCAAATTTATTGATTTGACGCAAGGGGAGCCAAAGAATATTCTCAAGTATTAGTAGCTGAGTTGTCAATTCAACCACAACTAGAGACTTAATATCTGCAGCAAAGTATTTAGTAGCAAAGTAATATGATAGTAGTGGTAACGATAGCAAAAGGTAACGCTAACAAAAGTAGTGTTTTTGGTATTTTGTAGTGATGATAGCAATAGCAACGGAAAAGTAAATAAGCGAAGAACAATATATGCAAAGCTCGTAGGCAATGGATCGGTGATATAGAATTATGTCGGATGCGGTTCATCATGTAACAGTCATAACATAGAGTGACACCGAACTAGCTCCAATTCGTCAATGTAATGTAGGCATGTATTCCGAATATAGTCATACGTGCTTATGGAAAAGAACTTGCATGGCATCTTTTGTCCTACCCTCCCGTGGCAGCGGGGTCCTAATGGAAACTAAGGGATATTAAGGCCTCCTTTTAATAGAGTACCGGACCAAAGCATTAACACATAGTGAATACATGAACTCCTCAAACTACGGTCATCGCCGAGAGTGGTCCCGATTATTGTCACTTCGGGGTTGCCGGATCGTAACACATAGTAGGTGACTATAGACTTGCAAGATAGGATCAAGAACTCTCATATATTGATGAAAACATAATAGGTTCATATCTGAAATCATGGCACTCGGGCCCTAGTGACAAGCATTAAGCATAGCAAAGTCATAGCAGCATCAATCTCAGAACATATTGGATACTAGGGATCAAACCCTAACAAAACTAACTAGATTACATGATAAATATCATCCAACCCATCACCGTCCAGCAAGCCTACGATGGAATTACTCACGCACGGCGGTGAGCATCATGAAATTGGTGATGGAGGAAGATTGATGATGATGATGGCGACGGATTCCCCTCTCCGGAGCCCCGAACGGACTCCAGATCAGCCCTCCCGAGAGGTTTTAGGGCTTGGCGGCGGCCCCGTATCGTAAAACGTGATGAATCCTTCTCTCTAATATTTTTCTCCCCGAAAGCAAATATATAGAGTTGGAGTTGAGGTCGGAGGAGCTCCAGGGGGGGCACAAGGTAGGGGGCGCGCCCGGGGGCAGGCGTGCCCCCACCCTCGTGGCTAGGGTGTGGCCCCCTGGTCTTGATCTTTTGCCAGTATTTTTTATTATTTCCAAAAAGACGCTCCGTGGAGTTTTAGGTCATTCCGAGAAATTTTGTTTCTGCACATAAATAACACCATGACAATTCAGCTGAAAACAACGTCAGTCCGTGTTAGTTCCATTCAAATCATGCAAGTTAGAGTCCAAAACAAGGGCAAAAGTGTTTGGAAAAGTATATACGACAAAGACGTATCAACTCCCCCAAACTTAAACCTTTGCTTGCCCTCAAGCAATTCAGTTGACAAACTGAAAGTGCTAAAGAAAAACTTTTACAAACTCTGTTTGCTCTTATTGTTGTAAATATGTAAAGATAACATTCAAGTTTTCAGCAAAGATTATGAACTAACCATATTCACAATAATGCATAGGTCTCATGTTTACTCATATAAATGGCATAATCAACTAGCGAGCAATAATAATAAATAATCTCGGATGACAACACTTTCTCAAAACAATCATAATATGATATAACAAGATGGTATCTCGCTAGCCCTTTCTGAGACTGCAAAACATAAATGCAGAGCACCTTCGAAGATCAAGGACTGACTAGACATTGTAATTCATGGTAAAAGAGATCCAGTCAAGTCATACTCAATGTAAATTAACAGTAATGAATGCAAATGACAGCGGTGCTCTCCAACTTGTGCTTTTTAATAAGAGGATGATGACTCAACATAAAAGTAAATAGATAGGACCTTCGCAGAGGGAAGCAGGGATTTGTAGAGGTGCCAGAGCTCGGTTTTGAAATAGAGGTGAATAATATTTTGAGCGGTATACTTTCATTGTCAACATAACAACCAAGAGATGGCAATATCTTCCATGCTACACACATTATAGGCGGTTCCCAAATAGAATGGTAAAGTTTATACTCCCCCTCCACCAATAAGCATCAATCCATGGCTTGCTCGAAACAACAAGTGCCTCCAACTAACAAGAGTCCCAGGGGGAGTTTTGTTTGCAATTATTTTGATTTGATTTGCATAAGGCATGTGACTGGGCATCCCGGTGACCAGCCATTTTCTCGTGAGTGAGGAGCGGAGTCCACTCCTCTTGAGAATAACCCGCCTAACATGGAATATACGGACAACCCTAGTTGATACATGAGCTATTCGAGCATACAAAACATGATATTTATTTGAAGGTTTAGAGTTTGGCTCATACAAATTTACTTGGAACGACAGGTAGATACCGTATATAGGTAGGTATGATGGACTCATATGGAATAACTTTGGGGTTTATGGAGTTGGATGCACAAGTAGTATTCCCGCCTAGTACAGGTGAAGGCTAGAGAAATACTGGGAAGCGACCAGCTAGAGAGCGACAACAGTCATGAACATGCATTAAAATTAATCAACACCGAATGCAAGCATGAGTAGGATATAATGCACCATGAACATAAATATCGTAGAAGGTATGTTGATTTTGTTTCAACTACATGCGTGAACATGTGCCAAGTCAAGCCACTCGAATCATTCAAAAGAGGATACCACCCTATCATATCACCTCACAACCATTTTAATAGCATGTTGGCACGCAAGGTAAACCATTATAAGCTCCTAGCTAATTAAGCATGGCACAAGAAACTATGATCTCTAGTTGTCATTGCAAACATGTTTATTCATAATAGGCTGAATCAGGAACGACGAACTAATCATATTTACAAAAACAAGAGAGGTCGAGTTCATACCAGCTTTTCTCATCTCAATCAGTCCATCATACACCGTCATAATTGCCTTTCACTTGCACGACCGAATGATGTGAATAATAATAATAGTGCGCGTGCATTGGACTAAGCTAGAATCTGCAAGCATTCAATAAACAGGAGAAGACAAGGCAATATGGGCTCTATTGTCAGATCAACAATAATGCATATAAGAACCACTTCAACAATTTAATCATGATCTTCTCCTATCGACCCCCAAAGAAAAGAAAAGAAATAAAACTATTTACACGGGAAAGCTCCCAACAAGCAAAAGAAGAACAGGAAATCTTTTTGGGTTTTATTTTTTTAATTACTACTATAAGCATGGAAATTAAAACTAGCTAAAAGCTACAACTAATTTTTTGTTTTTCTTAAAGTTTACTAAACACACAAGAAGAAAGCATAAAAAGGAAATAAACTAGCATGGATGATACAATGAAAAAGTATGAGCACCGACATCTAACAATGAGTGTGTGAACATAAATGTAATGTCGGTGAGAAGTACGTACTCCCCAAGCTTAGGCTTTTGGCCTAAGTTGGTTTATTGCCATGGATGGCCTGACGGATATCCATAGTTGTAGCTGGGATCGTACTACGAAGAAGAAGACTCTGATTGCCACTGGTTGGCAATCATCTCCGGATCCCACTGGTAATTAGACTATCGTGGAGGATCAACTTGTGGTTCCGAATCTGGCTCTGTGGCTGATGTAGGGTTCCGGTAGGCGTGAATAGCCTCTAACGGAACAAGGTACTTTCCTGCAGATAAATCAAACAAGGAAGGAGCAGGCAGGGTAATAGTCTCAAGATGATGTTTATCAAAGAACAATTTGTATTTAAGCTCCCCTTCCCTATTCTTAACAATAAAATCGTGTGCCACCATACTCTTATAATCTAAATAAACAGGGGGCAACAACTTTTCTTCCTTCTCATAATGCTTAATAGGTATGTTAAAATGTGCAGCAAAATGAGCTTGGACTCGGGTTTGAGCTGGATGGTGATTTTTTTCGGAGGAAGAAGAAGTGTGTGGGTGTAGGAATAAGTGGAGCGGAGCCACAGTGGGCCCACGAGGCAGGGGGTGCGCCCTGGACCCTCGTGGCCAGGTGCTTGCTCCCCTTGCTGTGTTCTCAGTGCCAGATATTCTCAAATATTTCAGAAAAAATCATATTTAAATTTCAGGGCATTTGGAGAACTTTTATTTTCGGGGTATTTTTATATTGCACGGATAATTTAGATAACGGACAGAAAATACTATTTTTATTTTATTTAAAATAAATAACATAAATTAAAAGGAGGGTACAGAAGGTTGTGCCTTCTAGTTTCATCCATCTCATGCTCATCAAAAGGAATCCACTAACAAGGTTGATCAAGTCTTGTTAATGAACTCATTCCGAATAACATGGAACCGGAGAAATTTTGAATAACACTATGTTACCTCAACGGGGATATGCACATCCCCAATAATAAGAATATCATATTTCTTTTTGATAGTAGGTAGAGGAAATTCAAAACCTCCAATAATAATCGATGGAATTTTTGCAATAGAGTTGATACTATGAACTTGAGGTTGTTTCCTCGGAAAGTGTACCGTATGCTCATTACCATTGACATGAAAGTGACATTGCCTTTATTGCAATCAATAACAGCCCCTACAGTATTGAAAAAGGGTCTCCCAAGAATAATAGACATACTATCATCCTCGGGAATATCAAGAATAACAAAGTCTGTGAAAATAGTAACGTTTGCAACTACAACAGGCACATCCTCACAAATACCGACGGGTATAGCAGTTGATTTATCAGCCATTTGCAAAGATATTTCGATAGGTGTCAGCTTATTCAAATCAAGTCTACGATATAAAGAGAGAGGCATAACACTAACACCGGCCCCAAGATCACATAAAGCAGTTTTAACATAGTTCCTTTTAATGGAGCATGGTATAGTGGGTACTCCTGGATCGCCAAGTTTCTTTGGTATTCCACCTTTAAAAGTGTAATTAGCAAGCATGGTGGAAATTTCAGCTTCCGGTATCTTTCTTTTATCAGTAACAATTTCTTTCATGTACTTATCATGAGGATTCATTTTAAGCATATCAGTTAATCGCATACGCAAAAAGATAGGTCTAATCATTTCAGCAAAGCACTCAAAATCCTCATCATCCTTTTTCTTGGATGGTTTGGGAGGAAAAGGCATGGGTTTCTGAACCCAAGGCTCTCTTTCCTTTCCGTGTTTCCTAGCAACAAAGTCTTCCTTAGCATAACGTTGATTCTTTGATTGTGGGTTATCAAGATCAACAGCAGGTTCAATTTCTATATCATTATCATTACTAGGTTGAGCTTCATCATGAACATTATCATTAACATTATCACTAGTTTCAGTTTTATTACTAGATTGTGTTTCAGCATCAGAAATAGAAATATCATTTGGATTCTCAGGTGTTTCAGCAATAGGTTCACTAGAAGCATGCAAAGTCCTATCATTTTTGTTTTTCTTCCTTTTAGAAGGACTAGGTGCATCTATATTATTTCTCTGAGAATCTTGCTCAATTCTCTTAGGGTGGCCTTCAGGATACAGAGGTTCCTGAGTCATTCTACTAGTTCTAGTAGCCACTCTAACAGCATAATCATTATTCTTACTATTCAATTCATTGAGCAAATCATTTTGAGCCTTAAGTACTTGTTCTACTTGAGTGGTAACCATAGAAGCAGTTTAAGTTCACCTTTGACATTAGCCATATAATCACCCAAGTGTTCAAGCATATTTGAATTGTATTTCAATTGTCTACCAAAATAAGCATTAAAATCTTCTTGCTTCACCATAAAATTATCAAACTCATCTAAGCATTGGCTAGCAAACTTAGTAAGAGGGATTTCAGCTTTATCATATCTATAGAGAGAGTTTACCTTTACTACCTATGTCGGGTTATCAAGACCATGTATTTCTTCAATAGGTAATGGATTAAGATCATATGTTTCTTCAACAGGCGGTAAATTAAGACCGTGTATTTCTTCAATAGGAGGTAAATTCTTAACATCTTCAGCTTTAATACCTTTTTCTTTCATAGATTTCTTTGCCTCTTGCATATCTTCAGGACTGAGAAATAGAACACCTCTTTTCTTCGGAGTTGGTTTAGGAATAGGCTCAGGAGCTGGCTCAGGAAGTGTCCAATTATTTTCATTTGTCAACATATTATTCAATAGAATTTCGGCTTCATCCGGTGTTCTTTCCCTAAAAATAGAACCAGCACAACTATCCAGGTAATCTCTGGAAGCATCGGTTAGTCCATTATAAAATATATCAAGTATTTCATTTTTCTTAAGAGGATGATCAGGAAAAGCATTAAGTAACTTGAGAAGCCTCCCCCAAGCTTGTGGGAGACTCTCTTCTTCAATTTGCACAAAATTATATATATCCCTCAAAGCAGCTTGTTTCTTATGAGCAGGGAAATATTTAGCAGAGAAGTAATAAATCATATCCTGGGGACTACGCACACAACCATGATCCAGAGAATTAAAGCATATCTTAGCATCATCCTTTAATGAGAACGGAAATATTTTAAGGATATAAAGGTAGCGAGATTTCTCATCATTAGTGAACAGGGTGGCTATATCGTTTAATTTAGTAAGATGTGCCACAACAGTTTCAGATTCATAGCCATGAAAAGGATCAGATTCAACCAAAGTAATTATATCAGGATCAACAGAGAATTCATAGTCCTTATGAGTAACACAGATAGGTGAAGTAGCAAAAGCAGGGTCAGGTTCCATTCTAGCATTAAGAGATTGCTGCTTCCATTTAGCTAATAACCTGTTGAGCTCGTATCTATCTTTGCAAGCTAAAATAGCTATAGCAGCTTCTTTTTCCAAAACATAACCCTCAGGAACAACGGGCGATTCATATTTATTAGGGGGAGAGTCTTCATCATCACTTTCGTCAATATTATCAGTTTCAATAATTTCATTCTCTCTAACCCTAGCAAGTTGTTCATCAAGAAATTCACCAAGTGGCACAGTAGTATCAAGCATAGAAGTAGTTTCATCATAAGTATCATGCATAGCAGAAGTGGCATCATCAATAACATGCGACATATTAGAACGAATAGCAGAAGCAGGTTTAGGTGTCGCAAGCTTACTCAAAACAGAAGGTGAATCAAGTGCAGAGCTAGATGGCAGTTCCTTACCTCCCCTTGTAGTTGAGGGATAAATCTTGGTTTTTGGATCTCTCAAGTTCTTCATAATGGTAAGCAAATATAAATCCCAAGTGTCTCAAAGAATAGAGCTATGCTCCCCGGCAACGGCGCCAGAAAATAGTCTTGATGACCCACAAGTATAGGGGATCGCAACAGTTTTCGAGGGTAGAGTATTCAACCCAAATTTATTGATTCGACACAAGGGGAGCCAAAGAATATTCTCAAGTATTAGAAGCTGAGTTGTCAATTCAACCACACCTGGAAACTTAATATCTGCAGCAAAGTATTTAGTAGCAAAGTAATATGATAGTAGTGGTAACGATAGCAAAAGGTAACGGTAACAAAAGTAGTGTTTTTGGTATTTTGTAGTGATGATAGCAATAGCACCGGAAAAGTAAATAAGCGAAGAACAATATATGGAAAGCTCATAGGCAATGGATCGGTGATAGAGAACTATGTCGGATGCGGTTCATCATGTAACAGTCATAACATAGGGTGACAAAGAACTAGCTCCAATTCATTAATGTAATGTAGGCATGTATTCTGAATATAGTCATACGTGCTTATGGAAAAGAACTTGCATGACATCTTTTGTCCTACCCTCCCGTGGCAGCGGGGTCCTAATGGAAACTAAGGGATATGAAGGCCTCCTTTTAATAGAGTACCGGACCAAAGCATCACCGGGAGTGGTCCCAATTATTGTCACTTCGGGGTTGCCGGATCATAACACATAGTAGGTGACTATAGACTTGCAAGATAGGATCAAGAACCCTCATATAGTGATGAAAACATAATAGCTTCAGATCTGAAATCATGGCACTCAGGCCCTAGTGACAAGCATTAAGCATAGCAAAGTCATAGCAACATCAATCTCAGAACATAGTGGATACTAGGGATCAAACCCTAACAAAACTAACTCGATTACATGATAAATCTCATCCAACCCATCACCGTCTAGCAAGCCTACGATGGAATTACTCACGCACGGTGGTGAGCATCATCAAATTGGTGATGGAGGAAGGTTGATGATGACGATGGCGACGGATTCCCTTCTCCGGAGCCCCGAACGGACTCCAGATCAGCCCTCCCGAGAGGTTTTAGGGCTTGGCGGCGGCTCCGTATCGTAAAACATGATGAATCCTTCTCTCTAATATTTTTCTCCCCGAAAGCAAATATATAGAGTTGGAGTTGAGGTCGGAGGAGCTCCAGGGGGCCCACGAGGTAGGGGGCTCCCAGGGGGGCAGGCGCGCCCCCACCCTCGTGGCTAGGGTGTGGGCCTCCTGGTCTTGATATTTTGCCAGTATTTTTTATTATTTCCAAAAAGACACTCCGTGGAGTTTCAGGTCATTCCGAGAACTTTTGTTTCTGCACATAAATAACGTCATGGCAATTCTGCCGAAAACAGCGTCAATCCGGGTTAGTTCAATTCAAATCATGCAAGTTAGAGTCCAAAACAAGGGCAAAAGTATTTGGAAAAGTAGATACGACGGAGATGTATCAGCTCCCGAGGACACATGGGAATTATCGTTAAGCTAGTTTTCATCACGCTCATACGATTCGCGTTCGGTACTTTGATAATTTGATATGTGGGTGGACCGGTGCTTGGGTACTGCCATTCCTTGGACAAGCATCCCACTTATGATTAACCCCTACTGCAAGCATCCGCAACTACAAAAGAAGTATTAAGGTAAACCTAACCATAGCATGAAACATATGGATCCAAATCAGCCCCTTACGAAGCAACTCATAAACTAGGGTTTAAGCTTCTGTCGCTCTAGCAACCCATCATCTACTTATTACTTACCAATGCCTTCCTCTAGGCCCAAACAATGGTGAAGTTTCATGTAGTCGACGTTCACATAACACCACTAGAGGAAAGACAACATACATCTCATCAAAATATCGAACGAATACCAAATTCACATGACTACTTATAGCAAGACTTCTCCCATGTCCTCAGGAACAAACATAACTACTCACAAATAGTATTCATGTTCATAATCAGAGGGGTATTAATATGCATTAAGGATCTAAACATATGATCTTCCACCAAATAAACCAACTAGCATCGACTACAAGGAGTAATCAACACTACTAGCAACCCACAGGTACCAATCTGAGGCTTTGGGACAAAGATTGGATACAAGAGATGAACTAGGATTTGAGATGAGATAGTGCTAGTGAAGTTGTTGATGGAGATTGACCCCCTCCCGATGAGAGGATCGATGGTGATGACGACAGTGACGATTTCCCCCTCCCGGAGGGAAGTTTCCCCTGCAGAACAGCTCCGCCGGAGCCCTAGATTGGTTCCGCCAAGGTTCCGCCTCATGGCGGCAGAGTTTCTTCCCGAAAGCTTGCTCATGATTTTTTCCTCAATGAAAGACTTCATATAGCCAAAGATGGGCATCAGAGGGCTGCCAGGGGGCCCACGAGGAAGGGGGCGCGCCCATGGGGGTAGGTGGCCCCTCTCTGGTACTTCTTACGCCCAATATTTTTTATATATTCTGAAACGTGCTCCCGTTAAGTTTCAGGACTTTTGGAGATGTGCAGAATAGGTCTCTAATATTTGCTCCTCTTCCATTCCAGAATTCCAGCTGCCGACATTCTCCCTCTTCATGTAAACCTTGCAAAATAAGAGAGAATAGGCATAAGTATTGTGACATATTATGTAATAACAGCCCATAATGCAATAAATATCGATGTAAAAGCATGATGCAAAATGGACGTATCACGCCGCCACCTACCACTGTCTCCTAGCAACAAGTGGGGATGGTCAATGCGCAGGGCGGAGATATTCTAGTCATTTTTATGTGGGACCCATGATAACCCACAAGTATAGGGGATCAATTGTAGCCTCTTTATATAAGTAAGAGTGTCGAACCGAACGAGGAGCTAAAGGTAGAACAAATATTCCCTCAAGTTCTAACGACCACCGATACAACTCTACGCACACTTAACGTTTGCTTTACCTAGAACAAGTATGAAACTAGAAGTATGATAACCCACATGTATAGGGGATCGCAACAGTTTTCGATAAGTAAGAGTGTCGAACCCAATGAGGAGCTAAAGGTAGAACAAATATTCCCTCAAGTTCTATCGACCACCGATACAACTCTACGCACGCTTGACGTTCGCTTTACCTAGAACAAGTATGAAACTAGAAGTACTTTGTAGGTGTTGTTGGATAGGTTTGCAAGATAATAAAGAGTACGTAAATAAAAAGTAGGGGCTGTTTAGATAAAGAAACAATAAAGTAAATATAGCGAGTGTGGAAAAGTTGTGGTAGGAGTTGCGAAATTTCCCCTTAAGCAATTGAATACTTTACTAGACCGATAGCAAGTATTATGTGGGAGAGGCCACTGCTAGCATGTCATCCCTGACTTGGAATTCTATGCACTTATGATTGGAACTATTAGCAAGCATCCACAACTACTAATGTTCATTAAGGTAAAACCCAACCATAGCATTAAGATATATTGGTCCCCCTTCAATCCCGTATGCATCAATTTCTATGCTAGGTTGAAGCTTCTGTCACCCTTGCCCTCCAATACATAGTCCTATCAACATACAACTAACCATAGGGTGTGATCCATGCGCGCAATCATATGATGGGCACCAACGGACAGCAACATAACCACAAGCAAATTAAATCAATCATAGCAATTCATCAACCACCGATAGGACAACGAAAATCTACTCAGGCATCATAGGATGGCAACACATCATTGGATAATAATATGAAGCATAAAGCACCATGTTCAAGTAGAGGGTACAGCGGGTTGCGGGAGAGTGGACCGCTGTAGATAGAGGGGGAAGGTGATGGAGATGTTGGTGAAGATGGCGGAGGTGTTGGTGTAGATCGCGGTGATGATGATGGCCCCAAGTGGCACTCCGGTGCCACCGGAAGTGAGGGGGAGAGAGCCCCCCTCCTTCTTCTTCTTCCTTGACCTTCTCCCTAGATGGGAGAAGGGTTTCCCCTCTGGTCCATGGTCTCCATGGCGTGGGAGGGGCGAGAGCCCCTCTGAGATTGGATCTGTCTCTCGGTCTCTCTCTGTTTCTGCGCTCTGTTCTCGCTCTGTTTCACCGTTTCGTATATATATGGAGATCCGTAACTCCGATTGGCCTGAAACCTTCGCCGTGATTTTTTTTCCAAATATTAGCTTTCTTGAGGCAAAAGAAGAGTGTCAACCGCCTTTCGGTGGGCTCACGAGGGTAGGGGCGCACCCTGGGGGGGCGCCCCCTGTCTCGTGACCACCTCGGGCACTGGTTCGCGTTGATTTTCCTTCCGAATTTTCCATATTTTCAAAAAATAAGCTCCATCCGTATTTATCACGTTTGGACTCCGTTTGATATGGATATTTTGCGAAACCAAAAACATGCAACAGACAGGAACTGGCACTGGGCACTGGATCAATATGTTAGTCCCAAAAATAATATAAAAAGTTGCCAAAAAGTATATGAAAGTTGAATAATATTGGCATGGAACAATACAAAATTATAGATACGACGGAGATGTATCAGCATCCCCAAGCTTAATTCTTGTTCGTCCTCGAGTAGGTAAATGATAAAAAAATAATTTTTGATGTGGAATGCTACCTAGCATAATCTTGATCATATGTATAATCATGGCATGAATATTAAGACACGAGTGATTCAAAGCAATAATCTATCCCTTGACATAAAAATAATAATACTTCAAGCATACCAACCAAGCAATTATGTCTTATTGAAATAACATAGCCAAAGAAAGCTCATCCCTACAAAATCATATAGTCTGGCTACGCTCCATCTTCACCACACAAGGCATTCACATCATGCACAACCCCGATGACAAGCCAAGCAATTGTTTCATACTTTTGACGTTCTCAAACCTTTTCAACTTTCACGCAATACATGAGCGTGAGCCATGGACATAGCACTATAGGTGGAATAGAATGGTGGTTGTAGAGAAGACAAAAAGGAGAAGATAGTCTCACATCAACTAGGCATATCAACGGGCTATGGAGATGCCCATCAATAGATATCAATGTGAGTGAGTAGAGATTGCCATGCAACGGATGCACTAGAGCTATAAGTGTATGAAAGCTCTAACTGAAACTAAGTGGGCGTGCATCCAACTTGCTTGCTCATGAAGACCTCGGGCATTTGAGGAAGCCCATCATCGAAATATACAAGCCAAGTTCTATAATGAAAATTCCCACTAGTATATGAAAGTGATAACTCAAGAGACTCTCTATATGAAGAACATGGTGCTACTTTGAAGCACAAGTGTGGAAAAAGGATAGTAGCACTGTCCCTTTTATTTATTTATTTATTTATTTATTTATTTGGCCTTCCCTTTTTTTATTTGGCCTTTATTTTATGTTTTTGGCCTTCCCTTTTTTTATGGCCTTTCTCCTCTTTTTTTGGGGACAATGCTCTATTGAATGATGATCATCACACTTCTATTTACTTACAACTCAATATTACAACTCGATACTAGAACAAAGATATGACTCTATATGAATGCCTCCGGCGGTGTACCGGGATGTGCAATAATCTAGCATAGGAATGACATCAAAAAATGGACAAGCCATGAAAACATCTTGCTAGCTATCTTACGATCATGCAAAGCAATATGACAATGATGCTCAAGTCATGTATATGATGATGATGGAAGTTGCATGGCAATATATCTCGGAATGGCTATGGAAATGCCATGATAGGTAGGTATGGTGGCTGTTTTGAGGAAGGTATATGGTGGGTTTATGGTACCGGCGAAAGTTGGGCGGTACTACAGAGGCTAGCAATGGTGGAAGGGTGAGAGTGTGTATAATCCATGGACTCAACATTAGTCATAAAGAACTCACATACTTATTGCAAAAATCTATTAGTCATCGAAACAAAGTACTACGCGCATGCTCCTAGGGGGATAGATTGGTAGGAAAAGACCATCGCTCGTCCCCGACCGCCACTCATAAGGAAGACAATCAATAAACACCTCATGCTCCAACTTCGTTACATAACGGTTCACCATACATGCATGCTACGGGACTTGCAAACCTCAACACAAGTATTTCTCAATTTCACAATTACTCGACTAGCATGACTCTAATATCACCATCTTTATATCTCAAAACTATTGCAAGGAATCAAACATATCATATTCAGCGATCTACAAGTTTATGTAGGATTTTATGACTAACCATGTGAATGACCAGTTCCTGTCATCTCTCTAAATAGATATAAGTGAAGCACGAGAGTTTAATTCTTTCTACAAAAGATATGTCCACGCTCTAACAAATATAAGTGAAGCAAAAGAGCAATCTACAAATGGCGGTTGTCTATGTAAAGAGAAACAGACAATCCAAACTTCAAATGATATAAGTGAAGCACATGAAGCATTCTATAAAGCCATACTCAAAAGATATAAGTGAAGTGCAAAGAGCATTCTATAAATCAAACAAGGACTATCTCATACCAGCATGGTGCAGTAAAAGAAAAAAAACTAAAGCAAAAGACGCTCCAAGATTGCACATATCGCGTGAACGAAAACGAATCCGAAAACATACCAATACTTGTTGAAGAAAGAGGGGATGGCTCCCCAGCATCCCCAAGCTTAGACGCTTGAGTCTACTTGAATATTTACTTGGGGTTCCTCGGGCATCCCCAATCTTGAGCTCTTGCCTCTCTTCCTTCTTCTCATATCGATACCTTCTCAATCATCGAACACTTCATCCACACAAAACTCCAACAGAAAACTCGGTAAGATCCGTTAGTATAATAAAGCAAATCACTACTCTAAGTACTGTTGAAAACCAATTCATATTTTGTTTTTGCATTGTGTCTACTGTAATATAACTTTTCCATGGCTTAATCCACTGATATAAATTGTTAGTTTCATCAAAACAAGCAAACTATGCATCAAAAATAGAATCTGTCTAAAACAGAACAGTCTGTAATAATCTGAACATTCATCATACTTATGGTACTTGAAAAATTCTACCAAAATTAGGAAAAATAAACAATTTGTATAGGAAGGCAGTGCAAAAAGAATCAGAACCATTTGACATTCCAGCTGAAAATATAAAATCTCGCACTACAGCCAAAGTTTCTGTCCTGCACCGTACAAACCATCAAGCAAATGTAAACATCCTAAAGGCAAACCTTGGCACATTATTTTTATAATAAAATTGAATTTTAAAAGGGGATGATTATTTTTGTTGAAAATTTTCTGTAATCAAGATTCACAAAGTTGCCTTGAGCATGAACAAAGTTCAAGGAGCTCTCCCGCTTCAACAATGCTTGTCTTTCTCACTTTCACTTTCCTTTTTTGAAAAAGTTTTGGGTTCCCCTCTTTATTTTTGTTGTTTTTAAACTATATGAAATCACTCAACAGAAATAAATGACTCTATAAAACTTTCGGGTTGTCTCCCTGGCAACGCTTTCTTTAAAGCCATTAAGCTAGGCATATAGTGCTCAAGTAGTGAATCCACCTGGATCCCAAGGTATATCAAAGCCAATTTTAATTAACAATGATTTGTAATTTAGTAGTGAGCACAAAGAAACATATATCAAGCAATGACGAAGTCTAACTCTCTTCCTATGCATCGGCATGTCATAAAAGAACAATTCATGCACACCTAGTAAAGGCCAATGCATAGTATAAACAGTTTCTTGCAATTTTATCGTATTGGAAACATAGAGAGGTGGAGATATAGTTCCTCTCTCATAATAATTTCAAGTAGGAGCAGCAAGCACATGCATATTATATTCATTAAAATCATCATGTGTAGTAGTAAAAGGCAACCCATCAATATAATCCTTAATAATTGCAAACTTCTCCGATATAGTGTAGTCGGGAGAATTCAAAAAATAATAGGACTATCATGTGTGGGTGCAATAGCAACAATTTCATGTTTAACATAAGGAACTATAGCAAGTTCATCTCCATAAGCATAATTCATATTGGCATCTTGGCCACAAGCATCATCAAAAAGGGATATTTCAAGAGAATCAAAGGGATCATAACAATCATCATAGCAATCATCCTTCGGTAAGCACGAAGGGAAATTAAACAATGTATGAGTTGAAGAGTTACTCTCATTAGAAGGTGGGCACGGGTAGCTAATCCGCTCTTCCTCCTTTTGTTCTTCACTCTCCTCATCATCTTTTTCATCCAATGAGCTCACAGTTCCATCAATTTCTTCTTCCATAGACTCCTGCAAAATATTAGTCTCTTCTTGGAGAGCGGAGTAGTACTCAATATATGGTTCAACATAGGCATTAGAAGCATAATTATCATAGCAATATTTAAATATGGCAAAAATTTCAGATTTGTGAAGAGTAGCATCATACTTTTCAAAAGAAGCAATTTCAAAAGCACCCTTAAAAGCAACAAATTCTTCAATTTGTTGAACATCATAGTAATTATAAACACCCTTAGCATATGAAGATAAGATTCCATTATCAATAAACTCACATTGGTAGGGAAGTTGTTTCTTAGGGTTTTCAGAACAACAAGTAAAATAATATATTTCACATAAATTCCAAGCATAGCATTATAGACGTTGAATTTGACCCCATAATAGTTTCCCTTTTTCAGATATACGGTGTCACACATAACAAGCATGCTCATCTAAAGATTTTCCCTCAACTAAGCTAGTTGGGGTTTCGGCACGAGCACAAAGGGATCGAAGATGATCCAAGTAATAAGCTTCAATAGTGTGATAGATTTTGAGTGGTTCTTCAACCATTGGTTTAGTAGGTACAACTAATTTTTTTGGTATTTTGTGTTTCCTACCCATAACTAAAGATAGAAAACAACTAAGAACAGGAAATAAAAATTACTTAGTGATAAAGCAAACAAGCACACACGAGAATATTCACCCCACGCTATTGCTCCCCGGCAACGGCGCCAGAAAAAGGTCTTGATAACCCACAATTATAGGGGATCGCAACAGTTTTCGATAAGTAAGAGTGTCGAACCCAACGAGGAGCTAAAGGTAGAACACATATTCGCTCAAGTTCTATCGACCACCGATACAACTCTACGCATGCTTGACGTTCGCTTTACCTAGAACAAGTATGAAACTAGAAGTACTTTGTAGGTGTTGTTGGATAGGTTTGCAAGATAATAAAGAGTACGTAAACAAAAAGTAGGGGCTTTTTAGATAAAGAAACAATAAAGTAAATATAGCGAGTGTAGAAAAGTGGTGGTAGGAGTTGCGAAATTGCCCCTTAAGCAATTGACTACTTTACTAGACCAATAGCAAGTATTATGTGGGAGAGGCCACTACTAGCATGTCATCCCTGACTTGGAATTCTATGCACTTATGATTGGAACTATTAGCAAGCATCCGCAACTACTAATGTTCATTAAGGTAAAACCCAACCATAGCATTAAGATATATTGGTCCCCCTTCAATCTCGTATGCATCAATTTCTCTGCTAGGTTGAAGCTTCTGTCACTCTTGCCCTCCAATACATAGTCCTATCAACATACAACTAACCCTAGGTGAGATCCATGCGCGCAATCATATGATGGGCACCAAAGGACAACAACATAACCACAAGCAAATTAAATCAATCATAGCAATTCATCAACCACCGATAGGACAACGAAAATCTACTCAGACATCATAGGATGGCAACACATCATTGGATAATAATATGAAGCATAAAGCACCATGTTCAAGTAGAGGGTACAACGGGTTGCGGGAGAGTGGACCGCTGTAGATAGAGGGGGGAAGGTGATGGAGATGTTGGTGAAGATGGCGGAGGTGTTGGTGTAGATCGCGGTGATGATGATGGCCCCAAGTGGCACTCCGGTGCCACCGGAAGCGAGGGGGAGAGAGTGTTGGAAATATGCCCTAGAGACAATAATAAAAGTATTATTATTATATTTCCTTGTTCATGATAATTGTCTTTTATTCATGCTATAACTGTATTATCCGGAAATCGTAATACACGTGTGAATACATAGACCACAATATGTCCCTAGTGAGCCTCTAGTTGACTAGCTTGTTGTGATCAACAGATAGTCATGGTTTCCTGGCTATGGACATTGGATGTCGTTGATAACGGGATCACATCATTAGGAGAATGATGTGATGGACAAGACCCAATCCTAAGACTAGCACAAAAGATCGTGTAGTTCATTTGCTAGAGCTTTGCCAATGTCAAGTATCTCTTCCTTCGACCATGAGAGCGTGTAACTCCTGGATACCGTAGGAGTGCTTTGGGTGTATCAAACGTCACAACGTAACTGGGTGACTATAAAGGTGCACTACATGTATCTCCGAAAGTATCTATTGTTTTATGCGGATCGAGACTGGGATTTGTCACTCCGTGTAAACGGAGAGGTATCTCTGGGCCCACTCGATAGGACATCATCATATGCGCAATGTGACCAAGGAGTTGATCACGAGATGATGTGTTACGGAACGAGTAAAGTGACTTGCCGGTAACGAGATTGAACAAGGTATTGGATACCGACGATCGAATCTCGGGCAAGTAACATACCGATAGACAAAGGGAATTGAATACGGGATTGATTAAGTCCTTGACATCGTGGTTCATCCGATGAGATCATCGTGGAACATGTGGGAGCCATCATGGGTATCCAGATCCCGCTGTTGGTTATTGACCGGAGAACGTCTCGGTTATGTCTACATGTCTCCCGAACCCGTAGGGTCTACACACTTAAGGTTCGATGACGCTAGGGTTATAAAGGAAGTTTGTATGTGGTTACCGAATGTTGTTCGGAGTCCCGGATGAGATCCCGGACGTCACGAGGAGTTCCGGAATGGTCCGGAGGTAAAGATTTATATATGGGAAGTCCTATTTTGGCCACCGGAAAATGTTCGGGATTTTTCGGTATTGTACCGGGAAGGTTCTAGAAGGTTCCGGAGTGGGGCCCACCTGCATGGGGGGACCCACATGGACGTGGGTAGTGGGGGCAAGGCCCCACACCCCTGGTCAAGGCGCACCAAGATCCCCCCTTAGAAGGAATAAGATCATATCCCGAAGGGATAAGATCAAGATCCCTAAAAAGGGGGGATAACAATCGGTGGGGAAGGAAATAATGAGATTTCTTTCCTCCCACCTTGGCCAACGCCCCAATGGACTTGGAGGGCAAGAAACCAGCCCCTCCACCCCTATATATAGTGGGGAGGCGCATGGGAGCTATACACGAAGTTCTGGCACAACCCTACCTCTCTTCCTACTCCTCCTCTCCCATGGTGCTTGGCAAAGCCCTGCTGGATTGCCACGCTCCTCCACCACCACCACGCCGTTGTGCTGCTGTTGGATGGAGTCTTCCTCAACCTCTCCCTCTCTCCTTGCTGGATCAAGGCGTGGGAGACGTCACCGGGCTGTACGTGTGTTGAACGCGGAGGTGCCGTCCGTTCGGCACTAGGATCATCGGTGATTTGAGTCACGACGAGTACGACTCCATCAACCCCGTTCACTTGAACGCTTCCGCTTAGCGATCTACAAGGGTATGTAGATGCACTCTCTTTCTACTCGTTGCTGGTCTCTCATAGATAGATCTTGGTGACACGTAGGAAAATTTTGAATTTCTGCTACGTTCCCCAACAGTGGCATCATGAGCTAGGTCTATTGCGTAGATTCTTTGCACGAGTAGAACACAAAGTAGTTGTGGGCGTTGATGTTGTTCAATATGCTTACCGTTACTAGTCCAATCTTGTTTCGACGGTATTGTGGGATGAAGCGGCCCGGACCGACCTTACACGTACTCTTACGTGAGACAGGTTCCACCGATTGACATGCACTTGGTGCATAAGGTGGCTAGCGGGTGCCAGTCCCTCCCACTTTAGTCGGAACGGATTCGATGAAAAGGGTCCTTATGAAGGGTAAATAGCAATTGGCATATCACGTTGTGGTCTTGCGTAGGTAAGAAACGTTCTTGCTAGAAACCCATAGCAGCCACGTAAAACATGCAACAACAATTAGAGGACGTCTAACTTGTTTTTGCAGGGTATGTTATGTGATGTGATATGGCCAAGAAGAATGTGATGAATGATATGTGATGTATGAGATTGATCATGTTCTTGTAATAGGATTCACGACTTGCATGTCGATGAGTATGACAACCGGCAGGAGCCATAGGAGTTGTCTTTATTTATTGTATGACCTGCGTGTCATTGAAGAACGCCATGTAAACTACTTTACTTTATTGCTAAACGCGTTAGTCATAGAAGTAGAAGTAGTCGTTGGCGTGACAACTTCATGAAGACACGACGATGGAGATCATGATGATGGAGATCATGGTGTCGTGCCGGTGACGATGATGATCATGGAGCCCCGAAGATGAAGATCAAAAGGAGCAAAATGATATTGGCCATATCATGTCACTATTTGATTGCATGTGATGTTTATCATGTTTATGCATCTTGTTTGCTTAGGACGACGGTAGTAAATAAGATGATCCCTTACAAAATTTCAAGAAGTGTTCTCCCCTAACTGTGCACTGTTGCTACAGTTCATCGCTTCTAAGCACCACGTGATGATCGGGTGTGATGGATTCTTACGTTCACATACAACGGGTGTAAGACAGTTTTACACAGCGAAAACACTTAGGGTTAACTTGACGAGCCTAGCATGTGCAGACATGGCCTCGGAACACGGAGACCGAAAGGTCAAGCATGAGTCGTATGGTAGATACGATCAACATGAAGATGTTCACCGATGATGACTAGTCCGTCTCACGTGATGATCGGACACGGCCTAGTTGACTCGGATCATGTGATCACTTAGATGACCAGAGGGATGTCTATCTAAGTGGGAGTTCATAAGATGAACTTAATTATCCTGAACATAGTCAAAAGACCTTTTGCAAATTATGTCGTAAGCTCGCGCTTTAGTTCCACTGTTTAGATATGTTCCTAGAGAAAATATAGTTGAAAGTTGACAGTAGCGATTATGCGGACAGTAGAACGCTTATGTCCTTAATGCACTGCTCAGTGTGCTGAACCCCAAACGTCGTTTGTGGATGTTTCGAACATCGAACATACACGTTTTGATAACTACATGATAGTTCAGTTAAATGGTTTAAGTAGAGGCACCAAAGAGGTTTTCGAAACGTCGCGGAACATATGAGATATTTCGAGGGCTGAAATTGGGATTTCAGGCTCATGCCCACGTCAAGAGGTATAAGACCTCCGACAATTTTCTTAGCCTACAAACTAAGGGAGAAAATCTCAATCATTGAGCTTGTGCTCAGATTGTCTGAGTGCAACAATCACTTGAATCGAGTGGGAGTTGATCTTCCAAATGAGATAGTGATGTTTCTCCAAAGTCATTGCCACCAAGCTGCTAGAGCTTCGTGATGAACTATACCATATCAGGGATAGATATGATGATCCTTGAGGTATTCGCGATGTTTGACACCGCGAAAGTAAAAATCAAGAAGGAGCATCAATTGTTGATGGTTGGTGAAACCACTAGTTTCAAGAAGGGCAAGGGAACAAAGGGATACTTCATGAAACGGCAATTCAGCTGCTGCTCTAGTGAAGAGACCCAAGGTTGAACCCAAACCCGAGACTAAGTGCTTCTGTAATAAGGGGAACAGCCACTGGAGCAGAATTACCCTAGATACTTGGTAGATGAGAAGGCTGGCAAAGTCGATAGAAGTATATTGGATATACATTATGTTAATGTGTACTTTACTAGTACTCCTAGTAGCACCAGGGTATTAGATACCGGTTCGGTTGCTAAGTGTTAGTAACTCGGAATAAAAGGCTACGGAATAAACGGAGACTAGCTAAAGGAGAGCTGACGATATGTGTTGGAAGTGTTTCCAAGTTTGATGTGATCAAACATCGCACGCTCCCTCTACCATCAAGATTAGTATTAAACCTGAATGGTTTATTGAATCTCGATCGTAGTGATACACATTTTCATGCCAAAAGATATAAGATAGTAATGATAGTACCACTTACTTGTGGCACTGCCATGTAAGTCATAATGGTATAAAACGCATGAAGAAGCTCCATGTTGATGGATCTTTGGACTCACTCGTTTTGAAAAGTTTGAGACATGCGAACCATGTATATTGGTGTATATGCATGAAGAAACTCCATGCAAATGGACCGTTTGGACTCACTTGATTTTGAATCACTTGAGATATGCAAATCATACCACATGGGCAAGATGACTGAAAAGCCTCGTTTTCAGTAAGATGGAACAAGATAGCAACTTGTTGGAAGTAACACATTTTGATGTGTCCAATCCAATGAGTGCTGAGGCATGCAGTGAATATCGTTATGATCTTACTTCACAGATGATTCGAGTAGATGTTGAGAATATTTACTTGATGAAACACAAGTCTGAATTATTGAATGGTTCAAGTAATTTCAGAGTGAAGTAGAAGATCATTGTGACAAGAGGATAAAATGTCTATGATATGATCATAGAGATGAATATCTGAGTTACGAGTTTTGGCACACAATTAATACATTGTGGAAATTGTTTCGCAATTAATACCGCCTGGAACACCATAGTGTGATGGTGTGTCCGAACATCATAGTTGCACCCTATTGGATATGGTGCGTACCATGATGTCTCTTATCGAATTACCACTATTGTCCATGGGTTAGGCATTAGAGACAACCACATTCACTTTAAATAGGGCACCACGTAATTCCGTTGAGATGACACCGTGTGAATTATGGTTTAGAGAAACCTAAGTTGTCGTTTCTTAAAGGTTTGGGGCTGCGACGCTTATGTGAAAAAGTTTCAGGATTGATAAGCTCGAACCCAAAGCGGATAAAATGCATCTTCATAGGACACCCAAAACAGTTGGGTATACCTCCTAATTCAGATCCGAAAGCAATATGGATTGTTTCTAGAATCGGGTCCTTTCTCGAGGAAAAGTTTCTCTTGAAAGAATTGAGTGGGAGGATGGTGGAGACTTGATGAGGTTATTGAACCGTCTCTTCAACTAGTGTGTGACAGGGCACAGGGAGTTGTTCCTGTGGCACCTACACCAATTGAAGTGGAAGCTTATGATATTGATCATGAAACTTCGGATCAAGTCACTCCCAAACCTCGTAGGTTGAAAAGGATGCATACTACTTCAGAGTGGTATGTAATCCTGTCTTGAAGGTCATGTTGCTAGACAACAATGAACCTACGAGCTATGGAGAAGCGATGGTGGGCCCGGATTCCGATAAATGGCTTGAGGCCATAAAATCCGAGAGAGGATCCATGTATGAAAACAAAGTGTAGACTTTGGCAGAACGGCTCGATGGTCGTAAGGCTAATGAGTACAGATGGATTTCAAAAGGAAGACGGACAATGATGGTAAATGTCACCATTAAGAAAGCTCGACTTGTCGTTAAGATGTTTTCCGACAAGTTCAAGGAGTTGACTACGATGAGATTTTCTCACTCGTAGCGATGCTAAGAGTCTGTTGGAATTATATTAGCGATTACTGCATTATTTATGAAATCTTGCAGATAGGATGTCAAAACATTGTTTCCTCGACGATTTTAATGAGGAAAGGTTGTATGTGATACAACCGGAAGGTTTTGTCAATCCCGAAAGATGCTAATAAGTATGCAAAGCTCCAGCAATCCTTCTAAGGACTGGAGTGAGCATCTCGGAGTTGGAATGTATGCTTTGATGATGATCAAAAATTTTGGGTTTGTACAAAGTTTATGAGAAACTTGTATTTCCAAAGAAGTGAGTGGGAGCACTATAGAATTTCTGATGAGTATATGTTGTTGACATATTGTTGATCAGAAATGACGTAGAATTTCTGGAAAGCATATAGGGTTATTTTGAAAGTGTTTTTCAATGGAAAGCCTGGATTAAGCTACTTGAACATTGAGCATCAAGATCTATAAGGATAGATCAAAATGCTTAATAATACTTTCAAATGAGCACATACCTTGACATGATCTTGAAGGTGTTCAAGATGGACCAGTCAAAGAAGGAGTTCTTGCCTGAGTTGTAAGGTACGAAGTTAAGACTTAAAGCTCGACCACGGCAGAATAGAGAGAAAGGACGAAGGTCGTCCCCTATGCTTAAGACGTAGGCTCTTCAGTATGCTATGCTGTGTACCGCACCTGAAGTGTGCCTTGCCATGAGTCAGTCAAGGGGTACAAGAGTGATCCAAGAATGGCTCACAGGACAGTGGTCAAAGTTATCCTTAGTAACTAGTGGACTAAGGAATTTTCTCGATTATGGAGGTGGTAAAAGAGTTCGTCGTAAAGGTTACGACGATGCAAGCTTGACACCTATCCGGATAGCTCTGAGTAGAGAGACCGGATACATATAATGGAGCAATAATTTAGAATAGCTCCAAGTAGAACAGTTGTTTGGAATGGCTCCAAATAGAGCGTGGTAGCTGCATCTAGGAGATGACATAGAGATTTGTAAAGCACACACGGATCTGAAAGGTTCAGACCCGTTGACTAAAACCTCTCTCACAAGCAACATGATCAAACATAAAACTCATTGAGTGTTAATCACATAGTGATGTGAACTAGACTACTGACTCTAGTAAACTCTTGGGAATTAGTCACATGGCGATGTGACCTGTGAGTGTTAATCACATGGCGATGTGAACTAGATTATTGACTCTAGTGCAAGTGGGAGACTGTTGGAAATATGCCCTAGAGGCAATAATAAAAGTATTATTATTATATTTCCTTGTTCATGATAATTTTCTTTTATTCATGCTATAACTGTATTATCCGGAAATCGTAATACACGTGTGAATACATAGACCACAATATGTCCCTAGTGAGCCTCTAGTTGACTAGCTCGTTGTGATCAATAGATAGTCATGGTTTCCTGGCTATGGACATTGGATGTCGTTGATAACGGGATCACATCATTAGGAGAATGATGTGATGGACAAGACCCAATCCTAAGACTAGCACAAAAGATCGTGTAGTTCATTTGCTAGAGCTTTGCCAATGTCAAGTATCTCTTCCTTCGACCATGAGAGCGTGTAACTCCTGGATACCGTAGGAGTGCTTTGGGTGTATCAAACGTCACAACGTAACTGGGTGACTATAAAGGTGCACTACAGGTATCTCTGAAAGTATCTATTGTTTTATGCGGATCAAGACTGGGATTTGTCACTCCGTGTAAACGGAGAGGTATCTCTGGGCCCACTCGGTAGGACATCATCATATGCGCAATGTGACCAAGGAGTTGATCACGGGATGATGTGTTACGGAACGAGTAAAGTGACTTGCCGGTAACGAGATTGAACAAGGTATTGGATACCGACGATCGAATCTCGGGCAAGTAACATACCGATAGACAAAGGGAATTGAATACTGGATTGATTAAGTCCTTGACATCGTGGTTCATCCGATGAGATCATCGTGGAACATGTGGGAGCCATCATGGGTATCCAGATCCCGCTGTTGGTTATTGACCGGAGAACGTCTCGGTTATGTCTACATGTCTCCCGAACCCGTAGGGTCTACACACTTAAGGTTTGATGACGCTAGGGTTATAAAGGAAGTTTGTATGTGGTTACCGAATGTTGTTCGGAGTCCCGAATGAGATCCCGGACGTCACGAGGAGTTCCGGAATGGTCCGGAGGTAAAGATTTATATATGGGAAGTCCTATTTTGGCCACCAGAAAATGTTCGGGATTTTTTGGTATTGTACTGGGAAGGTTCTAGAAGGTTCCGGAGTGGGGCCCACCTGCATGGGGGGACCCACGTGGACGTGGGTAGTGGGGCAAGGCCCCACACCCCTGGTCAAGGCGCACCAAGATCCCCCCTTAGAAGGAATAAGATCATATCCCGAAGGGATAAGATCAAGATCCCTAAAAAGGGGGGATAACAATCGGTGGGGAAGGAAATAATGAGATTTCTTTCCTCCCACCTTGGCCAACGCCCCAATGGACTTGGAGGGCAAGAAACCAGCCCCTCCACCCCTATATATAGTGGGGAGGCGCATGGGAGCTATACACGAAGTTCTGGCACAGCCCTACCTCTCTTCCTACTCCTCCTCTCCCATGGTGCTTGGCGAAGCCCTGCTGGATTGCCACGCTCCTCCACCACCACCACGCCGTTGTGCTGCTGTTGGATGGAGTCTTCCTCAACCTCTCCCTCTCTCCTTGCTGGATCAAGGCGTGGGAGACGTCACCGGGCTGTACGTGTGTTGAACGCGGAGGTGCCGTCCGTTCGGCACTAGGATCATCGGTGATTTGAATCACGACGAGTACGACTCCATCAACTCCGTTCACTTGAACGCTTCCGCTTAGCGATCTACAAGGGTATGTAGATGCACTCTCTTTCTACTCGTTGCTGGTCTCTCCATAGATAGATCTTGGTGACACGTAGGAAAATTTTGAATTTCTGCTACATTCCCCAACAGAGAGCCCCCTCCTTCTTCTTCTTCCTTGACCTTCTCCCTAGATGGGAGAAGGGTTTCCCCTCTGGTCCCTGGTCTCCATGGCGTGGGAGGGGCGAGAGCCCCTCTGAGATTGGATCTGTCTCTCGGTCTCTCTCTTTTTCTGCGCTCTGTTCTGGCTCTCTTTCACTGTTTTGTATATATATGGAGATCCGTAACTCCGTTTGGCCTGAAACCTTCGCCGTGATTTTTTTCCGAATATTAGCTTTCTTGCGGCAAAAGAAGAGCGTCAACCGCCTTTCGGTGGGCTCATGAGGGTAGGGGCGCACCCTGGGGGGCGCCCCCCCGTCTCGTGACCACCTCGGGCACTGGTTCACGTTGATTTTCCTTCCGAATTTTCCATATTTTCCAAAAATAAGCTCCGTCCGTTTTTATCATGTTTGGACTCCGTTTGATATGGATATTCTGCCAAACCAAAAACATGCAACAGACAGGAACTGGCACTGGGCACTGGATCAATATGTTAGTCCCAAAAATAATATAAAAATTTGCCAAAAAGTATATGAAAGTTGAATAATATTGGCATGGAACAATCAAAAATTATAGATACGACGGAGACGTATCAAAGTACTTTGTAGGTGTTTTCGGATAGGTTTGCAAGATAATAAAGAGCACGTAAATAAAAAGTAGGGCTGTTTAGATAAAGAATCAATAAAGTTAGTATAGAGAGTGTGGAAAAGTGGCGGTAGGAGTTGCGAAATTGTCCCTAAGCAATTGACTACTTTACTAGACCGATAGCAAGTTTTATGTGGGAGAGGCCACTGCTAGCATGTCATCCCTGACTTGGAATTCTATGCACTTATGATTGGAACTATTAGCAAGCATCCGCAACTACTAATGTTCATTAAGGTAAAACCCAATCATAGCATTAAGATATATTGGTCCCCCTTCAATCCCGTGTGCATCAATTTCTATGCTAGGTTGAAGCTTCTGTCACTCTTGCCCTCCAATACATAGTCCTATCAACATACAACTAACCCTATGGTGTGATCCACGCGCGTGCTCATATGATGGGCACCAAAGAACAACAACATAACCACAAGCAAATTAAACCAATCATAGCAATTCACCAATCACCGGTAGGACAATGAAAATCTACTCAGACATCATAGGATGGAAACACATCATTGGATAATAATATGAAGCATAAAGCACCATGTTCAAGTAGAGGGTACAGCGGGTTGCGGGAGAGTGGACCGCTGTAGATAGAGGGGGGAAGGTGATGGAGATGTTGGGGAAGATGGCGGAGGTGTTGGTGTAGATTGCGGTGATAATGATGGCCCCCGGCGGCGTTCCGGCGCCACCGGAAGCGAGGGGGAGAGAGCCCCCCTCCTCCTTCTTCTTCCTTGACCTTCTCCCTAGATGGGAGAAGGGTTTCCCCTCTGGTCCATGGTCTCCATGGCGTGGGAGGGGCGAGATCCCCTCCGAGATTGGATATGTCTCTCTGTCTCTCTCTGTTTCCGCGTTCTCAGGTTCTTCCCTTTCACCGTTTCTTATATTCCCGGAGATCCGTAACTCCAATTGGGCTGAAATTTTAACTCGATCTCTATCCGGATATTAGCTTTCTTGTGGCGAAAGAAGGGCACCAACCACCTTACGGGGTGGCCACGAGGGTCAAGGGCGCGCATGCCCCCCTGGGGCGCGCCCCCCTGCCTCGTGGGCCCCTCGAGCATCGTCTCGCGTTGATTTCACTTCCCAAAATTCACATATATTCCAAAAAAAATCTCCGTCAGTTTTTATCCCGTTTGGAATTTTCTGCGAAACAAAAACATGCAACAAACATGAACTGGCAATGGGCACTGGATCAATATGTTAGTCCCAAAAATAGTATAAAAAGTTGTCAAAAGTATATGAAAGTTGTATAATATTGGCATGGAACAATAAAAAATTATAGATACGAGGAAGACGTATCAGCATCCCCAAGCTTAATTCCTGCTCATCCTCGATTAGGTAAATGATAAAAAAGATAATTTTTGATGTGGAATGCTACCTAGCATAATTTTGATCATGTAATCTAATCATGGCATGAATATTAAGACACGAGTGATTCAAAGCAATAGCCTATCATTTGACATTAAGACAATAATACTTCAAGCATACTAATAAAGCAATCATGTCTTTTCAAAATAACATGGCCAAAGAAAGTTATCCCTACAAAATCATATGGTCTGGCTATACTACATCTTCACCACACAAAATATTCAAATCATGCACAACCCCGATGACAAGCGAAGCAATTGTTTCATACTTTTGATGTATTCAAACCTTTTCAACTTTCACGCAATACATGAGCGTAAGCCATGGACATAGCACTATGGGTGGAATAGAATATGATGATGGAGATTGTGTGGAGAAGACAAAAAGGAGAAAGTCTCACATCGATGCGGCTAATCAACGGGCTATGGAGATGCCCATCAATTGATGTCAATGCGAGGAGTAGGAATTGCCATGCAACGGATGCACTAAGAGCTATAAGTGTATGAAAGCTCAACTGAAACTAAGTGGGTGTGCATCCAACTTGCTTGCTCATGAAGACCTCGGGCATTTGAGGAAGCACATCATCGGAATATACAAGCTAAGTTCTATAATGAAAATTCCCACTAGTATATGAAAGTGATAACTCAAGAGACTCTCTATATGAAGAACATGGTGCTACTCTGAAGCACAAGTGTGGTAAAAGGATAGTAACATTGCCCCTTCTCTCTTTTTCTCTCATTTTTTGTTTTTTGGGCCTTCTCTTTTTTTGGCCTTTCTCTTTTTTTCGTCTGGAGTCTCATCCCGACTTGTGGGGGAATCATAGTCTCCATCATTCTTTCCTCACTGGGGCAATGCTATAATAATGATGATCATCACACTTTTATTTACTTACAACTCAATATTACAACTCGATGCTAGAACAAAGATATGACTCTATATGAGTGCCTCCGACAGTGTGCCGGGATGTGCAATGATCTAGCGTAGCAATGACATCAAAAAACGGACAAGCCATGAAAACATCATGCTAGCTATCTTACGATCATGCAAAGCAATATGAACATAAATGCTCAAGTCATGGATATGATGATGATGGAAGTTGCATGGCAATATATCTCGTAATGGCTATGGAAATGCCATGATAGGTAGGTATGGTGGCTATTTTGAGGAAGATATAAGGATGCTTATGTGTGATAGAGCGTATCATATCACGGGGTTGGATGCACCGGCGAAGTTTGCACCAACTCTCGAGGTGAGAAAGGGCAATGCACGGTACCGAAGAGGCTAGCAATGATGGAAGGATGAGAGTGCGTATAATCCATGGACTCAACATTAGTCATAAAGAACTCACATACTTATTGGAAAAATCTATAAGTCATCAAAACCAAGCACTACACGCATGCTCCTAGGGGGATAGATTGGTAGGAAAATACCATCGCTCGTCCCCGACCGCCACTCATAAGGAAGGCAATCAAAGAAACACCTCATGCTTCAAATTTGTCACACAATAGTTACCATACGTGCATGCTATGGGACTTGCAAACCTCAACACAAGTATTTCTCAATTTGGCAACTACTCAACTAGCGCGACTCTAATATAACCACCTTTATATCGCAAAACTATTGCAAGGAATCAAACATATCATATTCAGTGATCTGCAAGTTTTATGTAGGATTTTATGACTAACCAAGTTCTATATAGATATAAGTGAAGCAATAGAGTTTAATTATTTCTACAAAAGATATGCCCATGCTCTAACAAATATAAGTGAATTAAAAGAGCATTCTACAAATGGCGGTTTTCTATGTGACGAGAAACAGGCAATCCAAGCTTCAAATGATATAAGTGAAGCACATGAAGCATTCTATAAAGCCATACTCAAAAGATTTAAGTGAAGTGCAAATAGCATTCTATAAATCAACCATGGACTATCGCATACCATCATGGTGCATAAAAGAAAAGTGAAAACTAAATGCAAAAGACGCTCCAAGATTTGCACATATCGCATGAACGAAACGAATCCGAAAACATACCGATACTTGTTGAAGAAAGATGGGATGCCTTCCGGGGCATCCCCAAGCTTAGACGCTTGAGGGTGCCTTGGGAATTCCCACGCTTGAGCTCTTGTCTCTCCTACTTCTCCTCATATCGAGACCTCCTCGATCTTCAAACACTTCATCCACACAAAACTCAACAGAAAGTTCGGTAAGATCCGTTAGTACAATAAAGAAAATCACTACTCTAAATACTGTTGCAAACCAATTCAAATTTTGTTTTTGCATTGTAGCTACTGTAATATAACTTTTCATGGCTTAATCCACTGATAGAAATTGATAGTTTCATCAAAACAAGCAAACTATGCATCAAAAACAGAATTTGTCTTAAACAGGACAGTCTGTAGCAATCTGAACATTCACCATACTTCTGTTACTCCAAATATTTTGAAAAAATAGTAAAAATAAACAATTTGTATATAAAGACAGTGCAAAATGTTTCAGAACCGTTTGACGTTCTAGTAAAAAATGTAAAATTGCGTACTACAACCAAAGTTTCTGTCTTGCACCGCACAAACCAACAGGTAATGTAAACATCCTAAAGGCAAACCTTGGAACATTATTTTTATTTTTAAAATTTATAAAATCATACAACAGAAATAAATGACTCTCTAAAACTTCTGGGTTGTCTCTCTAGCAGTGCTTTCTTTAAAGCCGTTAAGCTAGGCATATAGTGCTCAAGTAATGGATCCACCTAGGTCCCAAGGTATATCAAAGCCAATTTTAATTAACAATGATTTGTAATTTAGTAGTGAGAACAAAGTAACATATATCATGTAATGACGAAGTCTAACTCTCTTCCTATGCATCGGCATGTCATAAAAGAACAATTCATGCACACAAAGTAAAGGCCAATACATATCATAAGTAGTTTCTTGCAATTTTATCATGTGGGAAACATAGAGAGGTGGAGATATAGTTCCTCTCTCATAATAATTGCAAGTACGAGCATAAAGCACATGCATATTGTATCTATCAAAATCATCATGTGTAGTAGTAAAACGCAACCCATCAATATAAACCTTAATAAGGGCAAACTTCTCCAATATAGTGTATTTGGGAGAATTCAAAAAGATAATAGGACTATCATGTGTGGGTGCAATAGAAACAATTTCATGTTTAACATAAGGAACTATAGCAAGTTCATATCCATAAGCATAATTCATATTGGCATCTTGGCCACAAGCATAGCAAGCATCATCAAAAAGGGATATTTCAAAAGAATCAACAGGATCATAACAATCATCATAGCATTCATCCTTCGGTAAGCACGAAGGGAAATTAAACAATGTATGAGTTGAAGAGTTACTCTCATTAAAAGGTGGGAACGGGTGATCAATCCGCTCTTCCTCCTTTTGTTCTTCGCTCTCCTCCTCATCTTTTTTATCCAATGAGCTCACAATGTCATTAATTTCTTCTTCCATAGACTCCTGCAAAATATTAGTCTCTTCTTGGACAGCGGAGACTCTCTCAATAAAATCATCAATATCAGAATTGAATTCATAATTATCATAGCAATATTTAAGTATAGAAAAAATTTCAGGTATATAAACTGAATCATCAAAATCTTCAAACTCTTTAAACAAAGATTCAATTTCTTAAGCACCCATAAAAGCAACGAACTCTTCTATTTGTTCCACATCATAGTAATCATATATACCATTAGCATAAGAAGCCAATGTTTTATTATCATTAAATCTGCAGGAAAAGGAAGGTGTGGAGCCTTCATCCTAGAGCAACAAGTATAATCATATCTCAAGCATAGTTGCCGAGCATACCAATGCAACATATAAATTTGATCGCATAATAGTTTCCTTTTTGAGTCAAGCGATAATCATTAAAGTATTCACGTTGATCCAACGTGTCTCCCATAACATAATTGAATGGGGTTTTCTTAGGATTATCAAAGTAGTACATAGTATCTTTCACATAATGAGCATCGAGGGTTTTAGGAGGTTCCCCATCTCCATGAGTAGCAAGTACCACTAATTGTTTTTGGTGTTTCGTGTTCCATATCCATAACTAAAGATAGATAACAACTTAGAATAGGAAATAAAAAAACTACTTAGTGATAAAGCAAACAAGCATACACAGGAATATTCACCCCACGCTATGACTCTCCGGCAACGGTGCCAGAAAAAGGTCTTGATAACCCACAAGTATAGGGGATCAATTGTAGCCTCTTTCGATAAGTAAGAGTGTCGAACCCAACGAGGAGCTAAAGGTAGAACAAATATTCCCTCAAGTTCTATCGGCCACCGATACAACTCTATGCACGCTCAACGTTCGCTTTACCTAGAACAAGTATGAAACTAGAAGTACTTTGTGGGTGTTGTAGGCTAGGTTTGCAGCTAATAAAGAGCATGTAAATAAAAGCTAGGGGCTGTTTAGATAAAGAAATAACTAAGTTAGTTTTAGTAGAGAGCTTTTTGTCATGAGAAAGGTATTTGTCCCTAGGCAATCAATAACTAGACCGGTAATCATTATTGCAATTTTATTTGAGGGAGAGGCATAATCTAACATACTTTCTCTTCTTGGATCATATGCACTTATGATTGGAACTCTAGCAAGCATCTGCAACTACTAAAGATCATTAAGGTAAAACCCAACCATAGAATTATAAGGCGTCAAGTCCTCTTTACTCCCATACGCAAACAACCTACTTACTCAGGTCTGTGCTTTTGTCACTCACGCCACCCAACATAAGAAAATCATGAACATATTGCCAACCCTACAACGGGGATCCCTCACGCTTGCGCGACACGAAGAGCACCATAGGACGGCACCAATAATAAAACATGCAACTCAAACCAATCACGATCATCAATTAACCCATAGGACAAAACGGATCTACTCAAACATCATAGGATAGCCATACATCATTGGGAAATAATATATAGCTTTGAGAACCATGTTCAAGTAGAGATTAAAATGAGTAAAAGAGGGGTTACACCTCTGCATAGAGGGGGGAAGAGTTGGTGATGACGGTGGTGAAGTTGTTGGTGTAGATTGTTGTTGCGATGATGGCCCCAGTGGCGTTCCGGCGCCACCGGGAGAGAGGGGGAGAGAGCCCCCCTTCTTCTTCTTCCTTGACCTTCTCCCTAGATGGTAGAAGGGTTTCCCCTCTGGTCCATGGCCTCCATGGCACGGGAGGGGCGAGAGCCCCTCCGAGATTGGATCTGTCTCTCTCTGTTTCTGCGTTCTTGATTCTGGCCTTTCACCGTTTCTTATATTTCTGGAGATCCGTAACTCCAATTGGGTTGAAATTTGGACACGATTTTTATCCGGATATTGGCTTTCTTGCGGCGAAAGAAGGGCACCAACTATCTTACGGGGTGGCCACGAGGGCCCAGGGCGCGCCCCCTGCCTCGTGGCCCCCTCGGGCATCGTCTCGCGTTGATTCTTCTTCCCAAAAATCACATATATTCCAAAAAAATCTCCGTCAGTTTTTATCCGGTTTGGACTCTGTTTGATATGAATTTTTTGTGAAACAAAAAACATGCAACAAACAGGAACTGGCACTGGGCACCGGATCAATATGTTAGTCCCAAAAATAGTATAAAAAGTTTCCAAAAGTATGTAAAAGTTGTAGAATACTGGCATGGAACAATCAAAAATTATAAATACGACGGAGACGTGTCAGAGATGAACTAGGGTTTGAGATGAGATGGTGTTGTTGAAGATGTTGATGGAGATTGCTCTCCCCAAGATGGAAGAGTTGTTGGTGATGATGAGGACGATGATTTCCCCCTCCGGGAGGGAAGTTCCTCTGGCGGAATCGCTCCGCCGGAGGGAAAAAGTGTTGCGGCCCAAGTTCCGCCTCGAGGCTGCGGCGCTTCGTCCCGAAAGTCCTCCTCTTATTTTTTCTAGGTTAAGATGACCTATATATCAGAAGATGGGGACCGGAGGTGGGCCAAGGAGGCCACAACCCACCAGGGCGCGCCTGGGGGCCCTAACGCGCACAGGTGGGTTGTGCCCACCTAGTGGCCTCCATCTGGTGGTTATTTACTCCAATAGTTCTTATATATTTCATAAAAAATCCACGTGAAAGTTTCAGCTCATTTAGAGTTGTGCAAAATAGGTAGCCTGACGTAGCTTTTTCAGGTCCAGATTTCTAACTACCAGAATTCTGCCTCTTGATATGTACCTTGCAAATTATGAGAAAAAAGACATTAAAATTATTTCAAAAAGCATTATTATGGATAAAAACATTATAAATAACAGTAAAAAAATATGATGCAAAATGAACGTATCAGACACCAGTCGACGTCCAGAACCACGACGGTGGCCAGAACGGCACATCCAATAAAGGCGGCGGCCCGCTGGCCCGGGGAGGCCTCCTGCCACCAGGAGGTCCTCGGGTATGTGCCGTAGATAACCGTAGAGGACACGGCTGAAGTGGCGGAGCTTGACGAAGTTCGTTGGGGGCTAAATAGAATATATGAGCTAGTGGGGGGCAAACACATAAGATTTCATCATCTAATCTCTTTCTGAAAAAAATTATGCCTGCATGTGCAAATCCTTGCCCCCCCCCCCCCCCCCCCACACAGCCATGCACTAAGCTCCGCCATTGTGAAAGGAAGAGACTGGCAGAGAAAGGAAGAGGGGAAGAGAGAGGTGACGCGGCAGAGATGACCCACGTGAACGCTGCACTGGTCGACTTGACACTGAGAGAACAAGCACAACACAGGCTGACACAAGCCTGGTGTTGGGTGCATTATATAGCCCCCGGGCAGTCTCACAAAGCAATCGTGATTACCCAGAAAGGAAAGTGATAACACTGATTTATTATCGGAACTACTCTGTCAAATGATCCAGCTGCACCTTGGCCTTCTAATGGACGGTTTGATGAGTTTGTCGTGCATGAGTCAGCAAAAAATTATCGTGTCTAGCAGCACTCGTTTATTATCCCCAAATGACAACAAAAACACCGCACGGCACTACAAAACTGGCCATTAATGGCTCCCACAACAAAATTTGATGGTGGCTTAATGCCACATCTTTCCTTGAATCGGTTAGATAACTCTTATCTTGATCCTTTCCTTAACACTAGAAAACATTTCATTGTCTTGGACGTAGCTAGTAGGCACCCGAGTGCCCGTTGGTGGGATTGAGCGCTCTTTCAAATATGGAAAGAGCTGCTGGCGCATCCGACGCAACACACCAAAAAAGAAATCTTGTCCCACGTGCATTTAGTTGGAGGTCCAAAAAGTTTAAAAGCTATAACTTTTGATTTAAATATCGAAATCTAATTTCTCTTTCACAGCTGGGTTCCTCGTGATGAGTTCTTTAAAACTAGATCGCATATAGATAGGTTTCGTCAAACTTTTTTAGGCAACTTTGAGTATGATAGAGACAACTTTAGTGCTATAGGAAAGCAACTTCATTTTTTTGCCTAGTGATACTGTCTATTAGGTTGGTTTGTGTAAAAACGAGAAAATCACACAAAAATATGAGACACCTTTAGTGCTACATATAAGTTAACTTCATTGCACTATGTGTATCAATGAATTTTGCTAAAATTATCACAACTGGCCTACCATGGTTGTTCAGTTGCCTACCATGGATATTTAGTTGCCTGTCAGTGATGCACAGTTGCCTATAATACTATGAAATTGACCTACCATTGATGTCTAGTTACCTGCTATTGATAACTAGTTACCTATCATTATTGCTTAGTCATCCAACTTTGCAAATTAGTTGCCTACAATTATGAAGCTGCTTATCATTGTGTTTTTCCTAAGTTGCCTAAAACACTATGAAGTTACCTATCGGTGATGCTCAGGTAACTGGCATTTTAAAATCATTATGCAACTCGAGTACCACACAAAAAATTAGCATCTTTTGGGGTGTTTTTGTGCAACTCCAGTGCATTCAACAAGCAACTCAGTGTGTTTTCCATCATTATATCTGGAGATTTCAATAATTTTCACGGGTAACTCATGCAAAAATTATGAACAACTTGTGTAGGCTTGTGGGCAACTGTCTGATCCGCCCCCAATGAAACTTCTCATCACCCCCTATGCAACTTATCATCTGTCCCTACGTATGCAACTAATCAACACCCACGACTTGGCTAGCCAACACCCACGCGCTCAGTAGCGTTGGCCGACAGACTCCCCTAGAAAAGGAAAGAATAAGGCTATCACACCATCCATCCCCACAAAGTTTCGAAATTTGGAATCATGATAGACAACTTATATCCCACAAATACTTTTCAACATTGTTAGCAACTTAGGTCCCTTGATGGAAAACTTTCATACTTTTTTAGGCAATTGGGGTGTGTAGGCAACATGGTTTCTGAGGCAGGAAACTTACAAGCCATGTTAGACAACTTTCCACTCTGCGGTAAGCAACTTTCACAGTATCGTAGGCAACTAAATTATCGGTAACTTAGTTTCTGATGTATGCAACTTAGCAACCATGGTAACCATCTATTAGACTATTGCACACTACTATTAGTAGGCTAGTAGGCGAATCACTAATACACACAATGCACTTCATGTAGCATCAAAGTTGCTCCATCTTAGCATTAAAGTTGCCTCATGTAGCATCAAAGTTGCTTTAAAAAGCATCAAAACATATTCATGTGGGATCTAGTTTTGAAGAGTTCATCATGAGGAACCCAACGATGAAAACAATCATAATTCCAACATGCAGTTGTTAGAATTATCAGGTGATCAAATGGTTAAAATGTTAATTACATTAAGTCAAGGTTGACCCATTAATTAATTTCGGGATTAATGCAAATTAAAAGGTAATTAATTAATTATGCCCGTGATTGTGGGGGTCAATTACTCTAATTATGGTTTGGTTCCATGGTCAAAGGCAACACATTATAAATAAGGGGGCAGACTCACATACCATCAACCCATAGCATTAGTAGCCTGCCTTACAAAATTACTCGGAAACCAATCTAGAGGTGTTGCTAATTGACGTGAAGATCCAGTCATCATCCGGCGAGGAGCCGGAGGCCAGAACTACTACACAGCTACGTGTGTTTGTTCGTCGACAACGACTTGATGGCGTCTCCAAACGCAGGTTTAATCTACGCTCTTAATTCCGCATTAGATCGAACTTTGTACTCACGTGATTAGAGAAGATCCAATTTTCATTCCTCAGTTCTGATTAAATCAACCAATTAACAGTACTTAGAATAATCTAACATTTGGTATCAGTGGCCATGTTGGATCTAATTTCGTGAATCAGTTCTTGAGTTAACATGTAGAATAATCTGGTAGAACTTGCATATAAAATCACATCATTAGGCGTAGTGCACAAGCATCAGGGTCGGCGCCGTTCGCTTTATTCTGCATCATGTCGCCGGAAATCATACCTTGTGCTCGTATCAGCCGCCGGCATCCCGCTTATCAGTTCTGAGTTCGCTTATGCATGAACACTTTTCGTATCACGGGTCTAACCACGCGAGGGCATCAGGCCGTGCCTGCGCCGCCGCGCGCATCAGGGGTTGTGCCCGCACCTCCGTGAGCCTTAGGCCATGCTCGCACAGCTGCGCGCATCAGGTCGTGCTCGCGCCGCTGTCCTCATCAAGAGCCGCCACGTGCCTTAGGCTGTTTCAACGGCCGCTCCGTTCGATCCGATTTTCTCGCTGGTCGTGGCGGAAGAATGGGAAGCTGGCTCGTTTTCGCTCACGTTGTATTAGAAGGATGACTAGCTCATTAGCGCTCGGATGCACGTTGGTTACTCCCTCTATAACCGGGCGTCAGATGGGCTGTGTATGTTATTCAGTATGTAGTACACGCATGAAGTTGATGACTGTTTAAATTATTTGTTTGACCCAGTGGTATTTCTTTTTCTCACCACTTGGCCGCTAAATCATGCACTTGGTTTGGCCATAGCGTGAGCACTACTGTTATTTCATAGGTTACACATGGATTAGTTCTGTTTGCCGCCCGATCATCAGTTAACTGCACGTGTTTTAGTCACACATCAGTGTAGTTTTCTTTTGGGCTGCATGAGTCAAGCCGTGATGCACGTCCATATAATTAGGCAATGGTTGTTCCCCGCTTATTTAATTCCACTGATTAAATTGCACTCTTGATTATTATTTTACTACGTGCATCGATGGTCATTTATGAGCATTAAGTGTTGAATTAGGATGGAACCAACGAGAAGTTTTGGCTTAACACTGCTATAAATTGTCAGGATAATTGTGATGATTAAGTTTAGTACTGCATGGTTACATACTCACCAACTTTGTATGTGATCGTGAATTCGTGATTATATCCCCACCTTTATCTAAGCGGCTACTATATATCTTGGGATAATTGCAACAATTAATTTTTATGATTCATGATTATATTCTGACCAAAGTTGAGTATGATCATGATTATTAGAATTAATTTCCCAATAAAGATATTTCATTTTGTTCCATGTCGTTACTGCCCAACGGTGTTGCGAATTAGGATTTTATTAAATTTGCCATGTTATTAATCAGACCAACATAGGATTAATATCATGCATTAAGTTTTTCTTAATATGGATATTTTGATAATTCATAATTTTGATATCCATGTTATTTATGTTTCATTCAGCTTTGAACCCGTCAGTTATTTCTGGGCTCCTAAACTCAATTGAGCTCCTCAATGGGACTAACTTTCCTACATGGAAGGAGCAGATTTCCATTAACCTTGGGGTCATGGATCTTGACTACGCACTTAGGGAGAAGGCTCCAGTTCCCTTTGTCCTTGTCCTCTGATGATGAAAACCATGCTGAGAAAACTAAGGTTTATGAGGCTAACAAGGAGAAGTGGGAGCGCTCCAATCGATTGTCCCTCATGATCATGAAAAGCTTAATTACTCTTGGGATTATGGGAGCAATCCCCGATTCCGAATGTGCTAAGACTTATCTGGCATCGGTGGAGGAACAATTTAAAGGCTCCACAAAAGTCTATGCCAGCACACTGATCATGAAAATGCTCACCACTAAATATGATGGTAAAAGTGGCGTGAGAGAACATATCATGACTATGAATGATATGGCCGCAAAATTAAAGGGCATGGACATGGAGATTTCTGAGGGCTTCCTGGTTCATTTCATTATGACTTCTCTCCCTATGGAGTATGGTCCCTTCAAGATTAATTATAATCACTGTTCAAGAACTCGGTCGAGTTACCATTTAAATGCCCATTTAATCGCTACTCAGTGCCTAACTGAGGCGAGTAGCACGTACTCGTTTCATTAAATGGTCAAGCCGATTAACTGGCATTTAATCGGTTGTCAGACGATTAACTGGTTGTCAAACCGATTAATCGGTGATGTGTCAGGTAACTGAAGCGGCATCCATAAAAAAAGGGGGTAAGCGAAGCGACAATCCAGGCCATTATGAGTTGTGAGAACTATTTGAGTATTTGTGGTCAGTGAACCTTATTACCTATTATGCTATTTGTGTTGAACCTTGTGGTGAATTATTCCATGTTCACATGTGTGGCTGCTATTTATCTTGTTATGTGTGGCTGCATATTGTCAAGTTGTGTGGCTGTCATTTTAATTTATCTTGTCATGTCTCATGTGTGGCTTCTTGTTGTCACATGTATTGCTGTCATTTAATCATTTATCTTGACAATGACAAGTTTAGAGCATATACAAATGCATATCTATCATCAATTTTGTAGGTTTGTTGCCTTCCTGTTTGGATGCATCATGATCAAACCATCCAGGTAACAATTCTACCTCTTGTCCATGCTTTTTATAGGCCTACGAGCTACGATATTATATTTTAGTATAAATGTATAATACATAGCTATGAGCATTGGATTATGTGGTGTACAATACGTGAAAAACTAGTTACATGTTGCCAATATATTCTCATGTGCAGTCGATTAATGATCGACCGATTAATTCAGTTAAATGGCCGATTAACCAATTAATCGCTAATCAGTAGTCGACCGAGCAGTTACCAGTTACCGAGTTCCCGAACAATGATTATAATACTCAGAAGGAGAAGTGGACCATGAGTGAGCTCACATCTATGTGTGTTCAAGAAGAAGAGCGGCTTAAGGTTGAAAGGATAAATTATGCTCATCTTACTTCCATAAACTTAGGGAAAAGAAAGTCTCGGGGTGATGGGAAACCTAAGAAGAAGATGAACATCTCTAATATTGATGCAAGCAAGCTAGGGACCTCTGGCACCAAGGCCATCGCTACGGAGCCTAAGGGTCCTAAGTGTCGTTTCTGCAAGGAAGATGGGCATGTCATGAAAGAATGTGATGGCTTTAAGGCATGGTTTGCTAAGAAGGGTAATGAAACAATTTCCTAAGTTTCAGAATAATTTATTTATTTCCCCTAAATAAAGATGAGTTGACTCAAGTGCCACATGCACATTTCGAACTCATTTCAGGGATTCCATTCCGTGAGGACACTCAAAAGGATGGATCAAAATCTTAGATTTCCAAGTGGCAAGTTGATTGATGAACAATGATTAGTATTTTTCCTTAAGTATTGGTGATTGTTCATCCTCCGACTTAATAATACTCTTATGTTCCTAGCAGACTTTATTTTGTTTCTCTATGAGATGATGGATTATTTATTATTTTACGAAAAAATATTGTGTTATTAAGAGTTGTCATGATGGTTCTGGTTGTGTTATCTCTTGTGAATCCTTAATGTGTATTATGAGTGTTCATCAAAATCATGGCACTATTATTTAAGCCATATTTCGAAGGGGAGAATTAAACACTCTCATTAAGATACACCGTCATCTACTTGCCTTATGTGATTTAGGAAACACTATTGGTTATATTAAGGAAAGTAAGTAAAGAAACTAATAAATGAGTTCTTTACGGTACTTCGGATTTGGAATTAATACGCAAAAATGTGTTCCATTCCCTATTGGTTATATTACTCTTTTATTACCTTCGCCGCTAATTATTTGCATCGGCCCATGTTCTAGAAGAACAACGTTTTTAATATTGTTACCCAATATTCACCACCGCCAAACACTCTTAATATTTATAGAATGTTTACATCAGTGGGAGTTATATACAAAAGGGCAATGGAGAACAAAAGTTGTTCATAGAGGAAATAAGAAGGGTGATTGAATTTTACGCTAAGATGAGTGGGAGCTAGTATATCACGTTATGTACTTTATGGCATGATACATATAAAATTAGTTTACCACGACTAAGCCCACTGTCTAAGTAGATGACTAATATTTTTGTGTGATAAGAAATCCGCACATTAGTACACGAGTAACAACAATTAAATGAGTATCATGTTGTGAAAGATAATGTCCAAGACCAAATATTAAATTCAGCATATATGTACTAAGTCTATGATAGCTGATCCCCTAAACTAAAGGCTTACAATTAATTTTGCTAGCATAAGTATAACTCAAGGCCTCTAATTGTTGGGATAATTATATAAATGAGATCTCGAATTTTGATCTGGACAATAAGAAAGTTTGTTTCGCTCAATAAGTACACATGATTATCAATAAAGAAACAAACTACTAGGACCATACGTAGGGACTATGCCTGCATGCACATACAAACTCCCAACCATGAATAATTATCCGTGTTGAGACGGAGTATTATGCTATAGATAATGGGGTTCCGGTAATAACTATACGATTACTACGAATACATTATCTTGGTGTGATGCTTCTGTCGAGGTATGGACTAATGATGTTAACCATTCGATCAAGTGGAAGAATGTTAGAATTATTAGGTGATCAAATGGTTAAAATGTTAATTACATTAAGTCAAGGTTGACCCATTAATTAATTTCGGGATTAATGCAAATTAAAAGGTAATTAATTAATTATGCCCGTGATTGTGGGGCTCAATTACTCTAATTATGGTTTGGTCCCATGGTCAAAGGCAACCCATTATAAATAAGGGGGCAGGCTCACATACCATCAGCCCGTAGCATTAGTCACCTGCCTTACAAAATTACTCGGAAACCAATTAGAGGTGTTGCTAATTGACGTGAAGATCCAGTCATCATCCGGCGAGGAGCTGGAGGCCAGAACTACTACACAGCTACGTGTGTTTGTTCGTCGACAACGACTTGATGGCGTCTCCAAACGCAGGTTTAATCTACGCTCTTAATTCCGCATTAGATCGAACTTTGTACTTACGTGATTAGAGAAGATTCAATTTTCATTCCTCAGTTCTGATTAAATCAACCAATTAACAATACTTAGAATAATCTAACAGCTGTTTGAAACTTATAGCCTTTTGGAATTTTCTTATACTGAAATTAATGCATGTTATGTCATTGTTGGGTTCATATGGTTGGTCGGACGAGTTCGTGAAAGATCAACGTACTATAGTAGATGAATCTTTCCATATATAGGAAACTTAGGATGATGTTAAGCTACTCGTTAGTCATGGCACACAACTTAGGATATTGGTAGCCTACTTCGGAAACTAAGTTGCGTATAATACTATCAACTTGGAGGTGAAACTAGTTATGGTAGAAAACATAGAGGTGAAGCTAGTTAACCTGGTAGTATGGTAATCAACTTTGAAGGAATTTTTGATGATAGGCATTCATACTACACAGATTAACTAGAAGTTGCTTCCCAAGAGCACTAAAGTTGCTTCTGTAGTATCCAAACATACTCATATGAGATCTAGTTTTGAATAGCTCGTCGCGAGGAACCTAGCTGTGAAAGCGGATCTTAATTTTGATACTCGGTTCAAAAGTTATAGCTTTTTAAAAATTTGAAACACACATTAAATGCATGCACATGGTATCTTGCTAAGAAAATCACGGGATCAGAGGGCACGCGTGTGACACCCCCATTCAATCGTACACTAATCATACACACAAATGTGTACGATCAAAATCAGGGACTCATGGAAAATATCACAACAAAACTGTAGTCAAAAATTAAAATAATACAAGCTTTATATTACAAGCCGGGGGCCTCGAGGGCTCGAATACATCAGCTCGAATACAAACGAGTCAGCAGAAGCAACAATATCTGAGTACAGACATAAGTTAAACAAGTTTGCCTTAAGAAGGCTAGCACAAAAGTAGCAATGACCGAAAAGGCAAGGCCTCCTTCTTGGGACCTCCTAACTACTCCTCGAAGCCGAACTCCACATAGAAACATCCTCGGGCTCCTGGCTCCTGGACTCCATCATATGATCGCAATAACCGGGAAAAGGGGAAAAAGAAGTAGCAAAGCAACCGTGAGTACTCATCCAAAGTACTCGCAAGACTGACATCGGATCTATACTACATATGCATCGGTATCAATGAAAAGGGTAGTATCTATGGACTATACTGCAGAATGCCAGAATAAGAGGGGGATATCTAGTCCTATCGAAGACTACGCTTCTGGCAGCCTCCATCTGGAAGCGTACAGAAGAGAGTAGCAAGTATAGTATCAAGTGTCAACATATATCATAATCCTCCCGGCGATCCTCCCCTCTTTGCCCTGTGGAAAAGCGATCACTGGGTTATCTCTGGAATTTATCTGGGTGTGTTTTATTATGTATCCAGTTCTAGTTGTCATATGGTCAGAATACAATTCTGGGTTGTCCTGTTACTGTGGACACGGCTATTCGAATAGATAAACTTCCCTGCAGGGGTGCACCACATTGCCGAACACGCTAGATTACTCTGGCCGGGCACATTTTCCTGGGTCATACCCGGCCTCGGAAGATCAACACGTCACAACCCTACCTAGACTCAACAGAGAGGTCAGCACGTCGGTCTAAATCCTAAGCGTGCAGGGGTCTTGGGCCCATTGCCCTTTGCACTCCTGCATGTTGCAAATGTGGCCGGAAGTAGACCTAGCCCCCTTAATACAAGCACATGCGTTCCCGTCCAATCCGGCGTGCGCCACTCTGCCGCTAACTTCTGAAGAGCTTTGGCTGATACTACGCCCCTGAGAGCCCATAATTGTTCCTACGTAGTTGGTTAGTGTGTATAGGCTAAAAGACCAACTCAGATGAAATATCCAAATCTCGTTAATGTCTTGGGAGCGCGCTGTAACGATCAGTGCTCCTGTCGCCCCGTCTCGAGGACTTACGGTAAGGGCCAGGCCCAGCCCACTCTCAGGCGGTCTGCCTTACCCGGCTGTGCCTCGTAATAATCTCGTAGGTACCCTCCAGGTCAACCCGACTGCACATCACTCGTGTGTACTCTACGAGCTGACCTGACTTTAGAGCATCTCCAGCCGTTTGCCCCCCCCAGAGCGCTAAAAAAGAGCAGTCTGGGGCGAATCGACGCTAGTTTGGCCCCTGGGGGCGACCTAGCTCCCAGTCACGCCCCCAGGAGGCGGAAAATTCGAACTTGGTCGTTCCCGCTCACAAAAGACGCCACAAGTCCGGCGATCGCAAGTCACAGTTCGGCGATCGGATATAGTCAAGCATACAAAAAATAGAGCGGCAGAAGTTCGCGTGCGTAACGCATCACTCGGCGGGCTCTACCCTAGGCGTCGTCGGAGTTGGCATGCGCGGGCTTGGCGGTGTCGGAGCTGCTTTTGCGCTGGGCGGTGTCGGCGCGACTTCGGTGCTGCTGGGCGTCGTGGAGGCGTCATCACGCGGGCTCGGCGGCATTTTCGAGGGAAGCTGGTTCAGGATGAGGCCGCGCTCCGCCAAGTACCACGCCTTGACCGCCTCGTCGGTGCTCTGGAGCATGTCCGCCCCGCCCAGCAGGAAAGCCAGGTTGGTGTTTCTCTTCTTCGCGGCGACATTGGTCCAGAGCAGGTCGAGCTTGACGGCGCTGCTCGACATCAACGCCGACCACCGCGCGTCGGTCTTCTCTTCACGAAGGACGGCCCGGGCCTGAGCGTCGGCGAGGCAGTGCTCGATGGACTCGTGCACTCGAGCGGTATCCGCATCGGCGTGTTTCCACTTCTTGGCACCTTTGTTGCCGTCCGGCCGCCCTTCCGTTGCGCCAGGAGTCCGCAAGTCCGGCTTGTAGGTCTCCTTGGCCTTGTCGAGGGTGCACCGGACTTCCGCCCACTTCTCGCACTTGTCAATGCGCTTGTAAACATGGAGGTACTTGAATTTGGCGTCGCTGTTGCTCTGCCGATACAGGGCGAACATGCGCAGCAACTGCGCGGAGGAACAAACAGTTGGCGGGCGTACACAATGAAGAGAGGCGGGAGACTGGCGTGGCATACCTTATCCACAATGTTGGCGCCGCTCCGGGTGAGCCACGACCTCCTCGACGACCGCATGCCATTTGTTGCATGCCCCCTGGATACACCCCCAATGGTTCGCCATTGCCTTCGAGCCGCGCTGCATGTAGACGCCTTTGAAGTAGGGGTCGACGAGCTTGCACTCGTCGAACTCGGCCTTGATGCGCTCCCAGTACGTCTCGATGCTCTGGTTCATGCCGGTGGTCGGGTCGAGGGAGACAACTTTCCATGCTTCGGCGAGGCATTCCTCCTTCTTGGACGCCCACTTGATGCGCGACTCGCCTGACCTGGCCTCCTGCGTCTTCTTATTGTGCCTCTTCGCCAGAACAGTCGTCGGCTCCTCCTCCACCTCCTCATCCTCCTCGTCCTCCTCCTCCTGCTCCTGCTCCTCCTGCTCCTCCTCGCCGTAGACGTAGCCTAGCTTGCCGTCCATGCCACCACTGAGATCCACCATCTCATCGGGGGTGTCTAACCCGGGAGACGCGGTGGCCGCGGCCGAACCTGCAGCGATGATGTCGTCCATGTCGCCCTCGGTCTCGCCGGTGTCGCCGAGGTGCGAGAAGGGCAACGCGCAACGACGGAGATGAGGCGTCAGGAAAGACGCGTAGGCGGGCGGCGAGTAGTTGTTTGGAGGGTACTGCACGCCGGTGAAGGTCCATGGGGGAAGGTGGCGTTTGGGTTGAACCCGCTGTGCATGTCCCTGTCGGCGTAGCTCGGCGAGGGCGATCCCCATGGCTGCGGTGACGGAGAGCCGAAGCTTTGCTGGCCCCAGGGAGCGTACTGGGCATGGCTGCCGGGTGGATTAATCATCCCCACGTGAGTCACCTCGGCCTCGGCTTGGTCCACCGTAGCGGCAGCCGCTGTTGGAAATATGCCCTAGAGGCAATAATAAAATGGTTATTATTATATTTCTTTGTTCATAATAATTGTCTATTATTCATGCTATAATTGTGTTATCCGGAAATCATAATACATGTGTGAATACATAGACCACAACACGTCCCTAGTGAGCCTCTAGTTGACTAGCTCGTTGATCAAAAGATAGTCATGGTTTCCTGACTATGGACATTGGATGTCATTGATAACGGGATCACATCATTAGGAGAATGATGTGATGGACAAGACCCAATCCTAAGCATAGCTCAAAGATCGTGTAGTTCGTTTGTTGTAGCTTTTCCGAATGTCAAGTATCATTTCCTTAGACCATGAGATTGTGCAACTCCCGGATACCGTAGGAGTGCTTTGGGTGTGCCAAACGTCACCACGTAACCGGGTAACTATAAAGGTACACTACGGGTATCTCCGAAAGTATCTGTTGGGTTGGCACGAATCGAGACTGGGATTTGTCACTCCGTATGATGGAGAGGTATCTCTGGGCCCACTCGGTAATGCATCATCATAATGAGCTCAATGTGATAAAGTGGTTGATCACGGGATCATGCATTACGGTACGAGTAAAGTGACTTGCCGGTAACGAGATTGAACAAGGTATTGGGATACCGACGACTGAGTCTCGGGCAAGTAACATACCGATTGACAAAGGGAATTGCATACGGGATTGATTGAATCCTCGACATCGTGGTTCATCCGATGAGATCATCGAGGAGCATGTGGGAGCCAACATGGGTATCCAGATGCCTTTGTTGGTTATTGACCGGAGAGTCGTCTCGGTCATGTCTGCGTGTCTCCCGAACCCGTAGGGTCTACACACTTAAGGTTCGGTGAAGCTAGGGTTGTTGAGATATTAGTATACAGTAACCGGAAAGTTGTTTGGAGTCCTGGATGAGATCCCAGACGTCACGAGGAGTTACGGAATGGTCCGGAGGTGAAGATTTATATATAGGAAGTCAAGTTTCGGCCATCGGGAAGGTTTTCGGGGTAATCGGTATTGTACCGGGACCACCGGAAGGGTCCCGGGGGTCCACCGGGTGGGGCCACCTATCCCGAAGGGCCCCATGGGCTGAAGTGGGAGGGGATCCAGCCCCAGATGGGCTGGTGAGCCCCCCCATGGGCCTCCCCTGCGCCTACGGTTGGAAACCCTAGGGGTGGGGGCGCCCCACATGGCTTCGGGGGCACTCCACCCCCCTTGGCCGCCGCCCCCCCTTGGAGATGGCATCTCCTAGGGCCGGCGCCCCCCTAGGGGTCCTATAAATAGTGGGGGGAGGGAGGGCAGTCGCACCCTAACCCCTGGCGCCTCCCTCTCCCTCCTGTGACGCCTCTCCTTCTCGCAGTGCTCGGCGAAGCCCTGCCGAGATCGTCGTAGTTTCCACCACCATGCCATCGTGCTGCTGGATATCCATCAACCTCTCCTTCCCCCTTGCTGGATCAAGTTGGAAGAGACGTCTTCCCAACCGTACGTGTGTTGAACGCGGAGGTGTCGTCCGTTCGGCACTAGGTCATCGATGATTTGGATCACGACGAGTACAACTCCATCAACCCCATTCTCATGAACGCTTCCGCGCGTGATCTACAAGGGTATGTAGATGCACTCACCTCTCCCTCGTTGCTAGATGACTCCATAGATTGATCTTGGTGATGCGTAGAATTTTTTAAAATTCTGCTATGTTCCCCAACAGTGACATCATGAGCTAGGTCTATGGGTAGTTTCTATGCACGAGTAGAACACAAAGCAGTTGTGGGCGTCGATATTGTCAATTTGCTTGCCGTTACTAGTCTTATCTTGATTCGGCGGCATCGTGGGATGAAGCGGCCCGGACCGACCTTACACGTACGCTTACGTGAGACTGGTTCCACCGATTGACATGCACTAGTTGCATAAGGTGGCTGACGGGTGTCTGTCTCTCCTACTTTAGTCGGATCGGATTCGATGAAAAGGGTCCTTATGAAGGGTAAATAGAAATTGGCATATCACATTGTGGTTTTGGCGTAGGTAAGAAACGTTCTTGCTAGAAACCTATAGCAGCCACGTAAAAACTTGCAACAACAATAAGAGGACGGCTAACTTGTTTTTGCAGGGTATGCTATGTGATGTGATATGGCCAAGAAGAATGTGATGAATGATATGTGATGTATGAGATTGATCTTGTAATAGGAATCACGACTTGCATGTCGATGAGTATGACAACTGGCAGGAGCCATAGGAGTTGTCTTTATTTATTTATGACCTGCGTGTCAGCATAAACGTCATGTAATTACTTTACTTTATTGCGAAAGCGTTAGCCATAGTAGTAGAAGTAATAGATGATGAAACAACTTCAAGAAGACACGATGATGGAGATCATGGTGTCATGCCAGTGACAACGATGATCATGAAGCCCCGAAGATGGAGATCAAAAGGAGCAAATGATATTGGCCATATCATGTCACTATTTGATTGCATGTGATGTTTATCATGTTTTACATCTTATTTGCTTAGAACGACGGTAGCGTAAATAAGATGATCCCTCGTAATAATTTCAAGAAAGTGTTCCCCCTAACTGTGCACCATTGCGAAGGTTCGTTGTTTCGAAGCACCACGTGATGATCGGGTGTGATAGATTCTAACGTTCGAATACAACGGGTGTAAACCAGATTTACACACGCAATACACTTAGGTTGACTTGACGAGCCTAGCATGTACAGACATGGCCTCGGAACGCGGAAGACCGAAAGGTCGAGCATGAGTCGTACAGAAGATACGATCACATGAAGATGTTCACCGATGTTGACTAGTCCGTCTCACGTGATGATCGGACACGGCCTGGTTGACTCGGATCATGTTTCACTTAAATGACTAGAGGGATGTCTATCTGAGTGGCAATTCATTGAATAATGATTAGATGAACTTAATTATCATGAACTTAGTCTAAAATCTTTACACTATGTCTTATAGATCAAATGGCCCATGCTAATGTTGCCCTCAACTTCAATGCGTTCCTAGAGAAAACCAAGCTGAAAGATGATGGTAGCAACTATACGGACTGGGTCCGGAACCTGAGGATCATCCTCATAGCTGCCAAGAAAGATTATGTCCTAGAAGCACCGCTAGGTGACGCACCCATCCCAGAGAACCAAGACGTTATGAACGCTTGGCAGTCACGGGTTGAAGATTACTCCCTCGTTCAGTGCGGCATGGTTTACAGCTTAGAACCGGGGCTCCAAAAGCGTTTTGAGAGACATGGAGCATATGAGATGTTCGAATAGCTGAAAATGGTTTTCCAAGCTCATGCCCGGGTCGAGAGATATGAAGTCTCTAACAAGTTCTTCAGTTGTAAGATGGAGGAAAATAGTTCTGTCAGTGAGCACATACTCAAAATGTCTGGGTTGCATAACCGCTTGACTCAGCTGGGAGTTAATCTCCCGGATGACGCGGTCATTGACAGAATCCTTCAGTCGCTTCCACCGAGCTACAAGAGCTTTGTGATGAACTTCAATGTGCAGGGGATGGAAAAGACCATTCCTGAGGTATATTCAATGCTGAAATCAGCAGAGGTGGAAATCAAAAAGGAACATCAAGTGTTGATGGTGAATAAAACCACCAAGTTCAAGAAAGGCAAGGGTAAGAAGAACTTCAAGAAGGACGGCAAGGGAGTTGCCGCGCTCGATAAGCAAGCTGCCAGGAAGAAGTCAAAGAATGGACCCAAGCCTGAGACTGAGTGTTTTTATTGCAAGGAAGTGGTCACTGAAAGCGGAACTGCCCCAAATACTTAGCGGATAAGAAGGTCGGCAACACTAAAGGTATATGTGATATACATGTAATTGATGTGTACCTTACCAGTACTCGTAGTAGCTCCTGGGTATTTGATACCGGTGTTGTTGCTCACATTTGTAACTCAAAGCAGGAGCTGCGGAATAAGCGAAGACTGGCGAAGGACGAGGTGACAATGCGCGTCGGGAATGGTTCCAAGGTCGATGTGATCGCCGTCGGCACGCTACCTCTACATTTACCTACGAGATTAGTTTTAAACCTCAATAAATGTTATTTAGTGCCAGCTTTGAGCATGAACATTGTATCAGGATCTCGTTTAATTCGAGATGGCTACTCATTTAAATCCGAGAATAATGATTGTTCTATTTATATGAGAGCTATGTTTTATGGTCATGCTCCGTTGGTGAATGGTTTATTCTTAATGAATCTCGAGCGTAATGTTACACATATTCATAGTGTGAATACCAAAAGATGTAAGGTTGATAATGATAGTCTCACATACTTGTGGCACTGCCGTCTTGGTCACATAGGTGTCAAATGCATGAAGAAGCTCCATGCATATGGACTTTTGAAGTCTCTTGATTACGAATCATTTGACACGTGCGAACCATGCCTCATGGGTAAAATGACCAAGACTCCGTTCTCAGGAACAATGGATGAGCAACCAACTTATTGGAAATCATACATACTGATGTGTGCGGTCCAATGAGTGTTGAGGCTCGCGATGGCTATTGTTATGTTCTCACCCTCACTGATGACTTGAGTAGATATGGGTATGTCTATTTGATGAAACACAAGTCTAAGACCTTTGAAAGGTTCAAGGAATTTCAGAGTGAGGTTTAGAATCAACGTGACAGAAAAATCAAGTTCTTGCGATCAGATCGTGGGGAAGAATACTTGAGTCACGAATTTGGCACACACTTAAGAAAATGTGGAATAGTTTCACAACTCACGCCGCCTGGAACACCTCGGCGTAATTGTAACGCCCCAGATATACTTTCCATATTTGTATCCAACTCTTGCCGTCCCTGGCGCTAAGTTATATTTATTTCTCGGGTTCGGGTCTTTGTCTCCGTGTGTTGTTTTTCTTTTTTTCGTGCATCCCTTATCATGTCATCACGTGCATTGCATTTGCATACATGTTCATCTCATGCATTCGAGCATTTTCCCCGTTGTCCGTTTTGCATTCCGGCGCTTCGTTCTCCTCCGGTGGTCATTTCTAGCTTTCTTTCTTGTGTGGGGATTAAACATTTCCGGATTGGACCGAGACTTGCCAAGCGGCCTTGGTTTACTACCGGTAGACCGCCTGTCAAGTTTCGTATCATTTGGACTTCGTTTGATACTCCAACGGTTAACCGAGGGACCGAAAAGGCCTCGTGTGTGTTGCAGCCCAACACCCCCCAAATTTGGCCCAAAACCTACCAAACTCTGCTCCATGTCCTAGAGCGTTCGATCACGATCGTGTGGGCGAAAACCGCACCTCATTTGGACTCTCCTAGCTCCCTCTATGCCTATATATACACCCCTCCGTTTTCGGATCTCTCCCTCTCCCCGAAACCCTAAAAAAAAAAACATCCTCCGCCGCCGACGGACACGTCCGCCCCAGCGCCGGACGCGTCCGCCGCCGCCCGCCTCCGCCACTCAGGCGCTGCCACGTGGGCACGCGCCCACTTCGCCGCCGCCGGCCCGGGAGGCCCAGGAGGGGCCCCCGAGGCCCGATCCGTCGCCGCCCTTCGTCCCGTGCCCCGCCGCCGTCCTCTTCCCGGCCGGCCGCCGGCGCCGCCGCGCCCCGCCACCGCTCGCCGCTCCGGCCGCCGGCCTCCTCGCCGCCCCGCGCCGCCGAGGGCGCCGCCGAGCGCCGCCGCCCTCGCTCGCTGCTCCGGCGACCGACTCCGGTCGGCCCGGCCTCCTCCAACCTCCCCGGCGCCGCCTCGCGTCTCCCTCCGGTGAGCTCCGGCGAGAGCCCGGCGGACCTCGGTTTCCGCGTCGGTGAACAGTGCCCCGATCTGGATCTCAGATCCGAAATTCTAGGGTTGACTTTTTCCCTCTCCCTCTATTTTTTTATGCATTCTTTGACTGCTTGTATCTCCACAACCGTAACTCCGTTTTGGGCATATGATATATCAAAATCTTCGCCTCGACTTGTACATCATTTCGTTCCATTGCGTCATTTGCATTTGAGGTCATCTTGATACCCAAAATGCTGTTAGAAGGAGGCTTCGTGAGTTAAATTGCAGAACCGTTAGTTCATCATGCACTTTTGTCATTTTTGCTATATTTAATTCGTGCATGATATGCCTGTGCCCCTTTGGGATGTATTGTGAAGCATTTTGTCTTCTTTCCAGAGGTGCTACCCATGCATTTTTAGGATGTGTGTGTTGTCTTGTGCAAGCTTGCGAAGAGAGGCACCTGAGAACGCAGATTTCAGGGACTTAGTGATTTTCACTAAGTCTGGGATATTTTAGTTCATGATGCTATATGTCCAGCTTGTTTCCTAATGATCCGTGCCTCTTTTGAGGATGATCAGTAAGGGAGTTTTGATATTTATGTTATGCTCTATCCATCCATGTCTTTGTTGGCATTTGTGGAGTGCTCTAGGTTGACTCAATCGAGCTCAACTTTTGCTTCGTTGTTAATCTGGGCAGATCGTCAACTTGTTTGCGATTTCGCCGATGCTACCGTTAGTGTTCCATGCATGCTATGCCTTCGTTCTTGCCATGTGTAGCTAGCACTTTGTGCCTTCTTGCTGGTTATATGCTTTCCTTGCCATGACTTGCACCGTAGTGAGTGCATCGAGCTCGTTTACATGCCTTCGTGAGTTAAATTTCAGCATGTCTCAGTTTTCACTAAGTCTGAAAACTGATTGTGTTCGAGCGATGTTCGTGAGCTCGGTAGAGTATTTTGTGAACCCTTTTGGCCCCAGGTCACTTTGGGTGTTTTGTTAAGCTTGTTGAGTAGCTCCATGCCATGTTCTTACTTGTCATGTTCAGGTTTTCTATCATGTTGTTTTGCTGCTCCGAAGAGAGCATCGTGATCTGAAATTTCAGACTAGTGTTAATTTCACTAAGTCTGAAATCTGTTTTGCATTTGCGTTTTAGCCATGCTTGTTTGAACCTCTTAATGGATGAATTTGCCTATGGCTCAGTGCTAGTGTTTTGTCAACCATCTTGTGTACATCACTGCCATGTATTTTGTTTTCATGTTTGGTGGCTGTAGCATGTTCATTTCGTTGCATTTAGATGCCTACTTGCTGTAAATCGCAGACCGGTGTCATATCTTAAAACGCTTCGCCATTTCCAAACCGTAGCTCCGATTCCAATGATCTTTATATCGTTTTCAAGCGATTTCATCCCCTCTATCCAGTGGCACACTTGGTTTTCCAAGTTGATGCCAGGTTCATGCATTTCCTGTCATATCTTGCATTTTGCATCCCGCATCGCATCCCGCATAGCATATCGTCATTTCATCATATTGCTTGGTCTTGCCCGTGGTTGATTGTATCCTTGTTGCTTGTTTGTCTTGTTGGGTAGAGCCGGGAGACGAGTTCGCTACCGAGGAGCCCGTTGAGTTTGCTTGTGAGGATCCAGTCAACTCTGACAACTGTGCAGGCAAGATGATCATACCCTCGAAATCACTACTATCTTTGCTATGCTAGTTTGCTCGCTCTTTTGCTTTGCCACTGCTACGATGCCTACCTTTTGCTTGTCAGCCTCCCAATTGCCATGTTGAACCTCTAACCCACCATTGTCCTAGCAAACCGTTGATTGGCTATGTTACCGCTTTGCTCAGCCCTTCTTATAGCGTTGTTAGTTGCAGGTGAAGATTGGAGCCGTTCCTTGTTGGAACATTTATTTCTTGTTGGGATATCATTATATTGCTATGTTATCTTAATGCATCTATATACTTGGTAAAGGGTGGAAGGCTCGGCCTCTCGCCTAGTGTTTTGTTCCACTCTTGCCGCCCTAGTTTCCGTCATATCGGTGTTATGTTCCCGGATTGTTGCGTCCCTTACGCGGTTGGGTTATAATGGGAACCCCTTGATAGTTCGCCTTGATTAAAGCTTTTCCAGCAATGCCCAACATTGGTTTTACCATTTGCCACCTAGCCTCTTTTCCCTTGGGTTTCCGGAGCCCGAAGGTCATCTTATTTTAACCCCCCCGGGCCAGTGCTCCTCTGAGCGTTGGTCCAAACTAGAGTCCTGTGCAGCGCCCCCTCGGGGAAACTCGAGGTTTGGTTTTAGTTGTATGGAGCGCTCATCTGAGTGTGCCCTGAGAAAGAGATATGTGCAGCTCCTATCGGGATTTGTCGGCACATTCGGGCGGTGTTGCTGGTCTTGTTTTAACCTGTCGAATTGTCTTGTTGTACCGGGTTGCCGAGTCTGATCGGTGTGTCTCGGGTGGAGGTCTATTCCTTCGTTGACCGTGAGAGCTTGTTATGGGCTAAGTTGGGACCCCCCTGCAGGGATTGATCTTTCGAAAGCCGTGCCCGCGGTTATGGGCAGATGGGAATTTGTTAATGTCCGGTTGTAGATGACTTGAACTAAACTTAATTAAAATGAATCAACCGTGTGTGTTACCGTGATGGCCCCTTCTCGGCGGAGTCCGGGAAGTGGACACGGTGTTGGAGTTATGCTTGCGCAGGATGTTCCTTTAGCTTCTCGCTCGTGCTTCGCCTTCTCTTCTCGCTCTCTTTTGCGTATAAGTTAGCCACCACATATGCTAGTCGCTTGCTGCAGCTCCACATATATTTGCCTTATCCATTCCTATGAGCTTAAATAGTTTTGATCGCGTGGGTGTGAGATTGCTGAGTCCCTGTGGCTCACAGATACTACAACTCCAGATGCAGGTCCAGGTGATTCTGCTCCAGTTGACGATTACGAGCTCAGTGGGAGTTCGACGAGGACTCTCAGCGATACTATGTGTCTTTTCCGGATGATCAGTAGTGGTGCCTAGTTGGGGTTATCGATTCAGGACCTTGTCGCATGTTGGGGGTCTTTTCTATTTTGGCACCGTAGTCGGGCCATGAGTGATTTGTTTGATGGATGTTATTTATGTACTCTGATGTGACGTGGCGAGTGTAAGCCAACTATGTTATCTCCCCCTTTTATTATATATTACATGGGATGTTGTAATGATTGCCTGACTTGCGACATTGCTTTCAATGCGGTTATGCCTCTAAGTCGTGCCTCGACACGTGGGAGCTATAGCCGCATCGAGGGCGTTACAAGTTGGTAATCAGAGCCTTCCCCGACCTTAGGAGCCCCATTGCTTGATCGTTTTTAGCAGCCGAGTTGTGTCTAGAAAAATGTTTTGAGTCCTTAGGAATTATATATCGGAGAGCTTAGGAATTCTTTTACTTCTCAGTCTCCTCATCGCTCTGGTAAGGCATCCTGACGTAGAGTTTTGACTCTTCTCTTCTCAAATTTCACTAAATTTTTTTAGGATCACGCGAGTATCTTGGTTTTGTTCCGATGGTTTTGTGACGAGAACATTGTTCTTGGTGCCTCCTGTCTTTAGGGGTTGTGGCAGTGTCCCGGGGAGTTGAGCTCCGAGGTGTTGTCGTCACAATTTTATCGTTGCAATTCTGGTATACTTGAGATATGTTCGCCAACATCGAAAATCTCTTTTATGTAGTTCGTTGGTGAGATAACCTCGACGCCACCCAGTACTGGGGCGGGAGTTCGGGAGTATCGCCATAACTTGTATAACGGATGCTTTTCGAAGGTTGAGGTAGATGGTTTCCGAAGTTTTCCTGGTTATGTGTTGAAGGATGGATACAGCTGGATGTAGGATTTGCTAGTTTGGGTGAGATATTGTGCTTCCCCTGTATCCCCAACACCTGATTGCATAACCGGAAAGGTTCGGGAGTTTCATAGGTGGGAATTCTAGTAGCTCTAGTTCTTCTTCCACGGATATTGGTTTGAGATTGGGATTTCTTACCGATTATTCGTTCTTGATCCGTACCTTGTTGATTTATTTCTCTACCTTAATTCTTCGTGGCTTCTCAATTTATGGATATGTGATCATTTGAAGAGGAATGCATTCGTTCATTTTGTTCGGATGTGAAGACTATATGTTGCAATTTTCATTCCGTTGGATTCAGCTTCTATATTGTTGTCTATCTATGTGCTAATGGTGGTCAACCTCTTCAGGATGGCTCCTCCAACGCGCACGACTCCGAATCCTGATCCGCCTCCACCTCCGCCTCCTCCGGAAGCATGGCAAGCTGTGATGGCCGCTACTAATGCAAACACACAGTTGATCATGCAAATTCTCCAAGAGCGCAATCAAGGCAGTCAAGGGAATCAAGGCCACAATCAGCACCACTTTGCTACTCTGAACCAGTTCCTTGCTAATGGCCCAAAGACGTTCAGCGGTTGTGTTGAGGCTACCGATGCTGACGATTGGCTAGTGGATCTGGGCAAGCATTTTGAATGCAGCAACGTCAGGCCTGAAGATTTCGTCAAGTTCGCTTCTTTCCAGCTCAAAGATCAGGCTGCAGAGTGGTTCCAGCAGTACAAGGATTCCAGAGGTGGACGTGTTATCACTTGGGACGATTTCCGTCAAGATTTCCGCGCTCATCACATCCCTCAAAGTGTGGTTGAGAGTAAGCGTCAGGAATTCCGCAATCTGAAGCAAGGCTCTTTGTCTGTCTATGACTACAACAAGTTGTTCCAGAAGCTCGCCCGTTTTGCCAAGCAGGATGTTCCTGATGAGAAGAGCATGATCTATCAGTTCAGGGGTGGTCTTCGTGAGGAAATTCAGCTCGCTCTTGTCCTCTTTGAGCCGTTGAGATACGATGAGTTCTACAACATGGCACTGAAGCAAGAGGCTGCTCAGATGAGGTGTGATGCTTCCAGGAAGCGTGCCAGAGATGTTACTCCGTCTTCCTCTACTCAAGTGGTCAAGCAGCAGAAGTATTGGCTTCCTCCTCCTCCGTTCCGTCAGCCGTATCAGCAGAAGAGCAAAGGTGGCAGTGGTTTCTCCCACCCACCCAACCCAGGCTTTCAGAACAAGTCTTCGTCTCAAGCTCCAAGATCGAGTGCTCCGTATCACCGTCCGCTTTCAGAGGTCACGTGCAACAAGTGCCAACAGAAGGGTCACTATGCCAACAAGTGTACCAACCAGAGGCGTCTTCCTCCTCCTCCTCCTGTCAGATCGGCAAGTACAGCTGTGGTCAAGCACAATCCCAAGCACGCCAAGGTCAATATGGTGAATGCAGCTCAGGCAGAGGATTCGTCAGATGTGATCATGGGTAACCTTCCTGTTAACGATGTTCCTGCAAAAGTTCTTTTTGACACAGGTGCATCGCATTGCTTCATTTCCAAACCTTTTGCATCAAAGTATGAGTGTGATTATCAGTATCTGCAAAGTTCCTTGCAAATTGTGTCACCGGGCAAGCAGATGACAGCTAACACCTGCGTCCCTGAGGTTACTATCACATTGGGTGACTACAAGTTCCTTTCTTCCCCAATTGTTCTCGGTAACTCGGATATTGATCTTATTCTCGGAATGGATTGGCTTTCTAAGCACAAGGCACATCTTGACTGTGCTGCCAGGCAGATTCAATTGACTCATTCGTCTGATGATGTCATTGTCTTTGCCGCTCGGGATAATACCATCCGGTTGTTTTCTCTCAATGAGAAGGGTGAATTGGATGCTATTTCGCAAATTCCTGTCGTTTGCGAATATCAAGACGTCTTTCCAGAAGAACTTCCAGGGATGCCTCCAAACCGGCCGGTTGAATTTGTTATTGAACTTGAGCCCGGTACGGAACCTGTGTGCAAACGTCCCTACAAGCTCGGCCCCGAAGAGTTGAAGGAGTTGAAGAAACAACTCGATGAGCAAGAAAGATTGGGTCTCATTCGGCCTAGTACTTCTTCGTGGGGTTGTGGTGTTCTTTTTGTGAAGAAGAAGGATGGATCGAGTCGACTTTGTGTTGATTACCGTCCAGTAAACAAGAAGACCATCAAGAACAAATACCCACTTCCCAACATCAATGAGCTGTTCGAACAACTCAAGGGTGCTCAAGTATTCTCCAAGCTTGATCTCCGTATGGGTTATCATCAGATTCGTATTCGTGAGCAAGATATTCCCAAGACGGCGTTCAGAACAAGCTTTGGTTCATATGAATACACCGTCATGTCTTTTGGCCTCGCCAACGCTCCTCCGACGTTCTCTCGCATGATGAACTTCATCTTCAACCCCTACACCAATGAATTCGTTTTGGTCTATCTCGACGACATTCTGGTTTTCTCGAAGAACAAGGAAGATCATGCCAAGCACTTGCGTTTGGTTCTTGACAAGCTCAGAGAACATCAGTTCTACGCCAAGTTCTCCAAGTGTGAATTTTGGCTCGATGAGGTTCTTTATCTTGGTCATATCATCTCTGCCAAGGGCATTTCCGTGAATCCTGAGAAGGTGTCTGCAATTGTGAATTGGGAACCTCCTCAGAACGTGAAGCAACTCCGCAGTTTCCTCGGTCTCGCAAGCTATTGCAGAAGATTCGTTGAAAACTTTTCTAAGATCGCCAAGCCTCTCTCAAATCTTCTTCAGAAGCACGTCAAGTACGTTTGGTCTCCGGAGTGTGATATTGCTTTCAACACTTTGAAAGAGAAATTGATCACTGCTCCAGTTCTGACTCCGCCTGATGAAACCAAGCCGTACGAGGTCTTTTGTGATGCCTCTCTCCAAGGTCTCGGTGCTGTACTGATGCAAGAGAAGAAAGTTGTTGCTTATACCTCTCGCCAGTTGAAACCTAATGAGAAGAACTACCCCACTCATGATCTCGAGTTGGCGGCAGTTGTGCACGCTTTGTTGACTTGGAGACATCTTCTATTGGGAAGGAAAGTGGATATTTTCACTGATCACAAGAGTCTCAAGTACATCTTCACTCAGCCTAATCTCAACCTCAGGCAGACTCGATGGGTCGAAATGATTCAAGAGTACAATCCGAGTATCGAGTATACTCCAGGCAAGGCTAATGTGATTGCTGACGCTTTGAGCAGAAAAGCATATTGCAACAGTCTGATTCTCAAGCCTTATCAACCCGAGCTTTGTGAAGCTTTCCGCAAACTTAATCTGCAAGTTGTTCCTCAAGGTTTCCTCGCCAACCTTCAAGTCTCTCCTACCTTAGAAGACCAGATTCGCCAAGCCCAACTTCTTGATGCTATGGTGAAGAAGGTGAAGATTGGTATTGCAAAGAGTCAGTCCAAGTACAAGTGCTACCGACTTGATGACAAGGACACTCTCTTCTTCGAGGATCGAATTGTTGTGCCCAAAGGTGAACTTCGTAAGGTGATCATGAACGAGGCTCACAACTCTCTCCTCTCCATCCACCCTGGTAGTACGAAGATGTATCAGGACCTCAAGCAAGCTTATTGGTGGACTCGAATGAAGCGCGAGATCGCTCAATTCGTGAACGAATGTGATGTCTGCAGAAGAGTGAAGGCAGAACACCAAAGGCCAGCTGGTCTCCTCCAACCTCTTGCCATTCCAGAATGGAAGTTTGACCACATTGAAATGGACTTCGTGACTGGGTTTCCAAAGTCCAAGCGTGGCAATGATGCTATATTTGTTGTCATCGACAAGCTCACCAAAGTGGCTCATTTTCTGCCTATCAAAGAGTCGATCACTGCAGCTCAATTGGCGGAACTCTATACCTCTCGCATTGTCTCTCTGCACGGTATTCCTCAAGTGATATCTTCAGACCGTGGCAGCATCTTTACCTCCAAGTTTTGGGATTCTTTTCAGAAAGCCATGGGCACCAACATCCGCTTCAGCACAGCTTTCCATCCTCAAACAAGCGGTCAAGTCGAGCGTGTCAATCAGATTCTTGAAGATATGCTCAGGGCTTGTGTGATCTCCTTCGGCATGAAGTGGGAGGATTGTCTTCCTTATGCTGAATTCTCATACAACAACAGCTTTCAAGCAAGTTCGGGCAAGGCCCCTTTGAAATTCTGTATGGCAGGAAGTGCCGTACCCCTCTCAACTGGTCTGAAACCGGTGAACGTCAGCTGCTGGGTAATGACTTAATCACAGAAGCAGAAGAAATGTGCAAAGTCATTCGTGATAACCTCAAAGCAGCCCAGTCCCGCCAGAAGAGCTACTATGATAGTAAGCACCGTGATCTGGCTTTCGAGATCGGAGATCATGTTTACCTCCGCGTCTCTCCCATGAAAGGTACTCGTCGCTTCGGTATCAAAGGGAAGCTTGCCCCTAGATACGTGGGACCTTTCAAGATTGTCAGCAAGAGAGGCGACCTCGCCTATCAACTCGAGCTTCCTTCAAACTTTGCAAATGTTCATGATGTGTTCCATGTCTCTCAGCTTCGAAAGTGCTTCAAGACTCCTAACCGCACCGTCAACTTCGAGGACATTGAGCTCCAAGAAGATCTCTCTTATCATGAGCACCCAGTTGCTATTCTTGAAGAGACTGAACGCAAGACTCGCAACAAGTCAATCAAATTTCTCAAAGTTAAGTGGTCACACCATTCCGACCGTGAAGCTACCTGGGAACGCGAGGATCACCTCCGTTCTGAGTACCCGGAGTTCTTTCAGTCCTAGATCTCGGGACGAGATCTTTTCGTAGTGGTGGAGTGTTGTAACGCCCCAGATATACTTTCCATATTTGTATCCAACTCTTGCCGTCCCGGCGCTAAGTTATATTTATTTCTCGGGTTCGGGTCTTTGTCTCCGTGTGTTGTTTTTCTTTTTCGTGCATCTCTTATCATGTCATCACGTGCATTGCATTTGCATACATGTTCATCTCATGCATTCGAGCATTTTCCCCGTTGTCCGTTTTGCATTCCGGCGCTTCGTTCTCCTCCGGTGGTCATTTCTAGCTTTCTTTCTTGTGTGGGGATTAAACATTTCCGGATTGGACCGAGACTTGCCAAGCGGCCTTGGTTTACTACCGGTAGACCGCCTGTCAAGTTTCGTATCATTTGGACTTCGTTTGATACTCCAACGGTTAACCGAGGGACCGAAAAGGCCTCGTGTGTGTTGCAGCCCAACACCCCCCAAATTTGGCCCAAAACCTACCAAACTCTGCTCCATGTCCTAGAGCGTTCGATCACGATCGTGTGGGCGAAAACCGCACCTCATTTGGACTCTCCTAGCTCCCTCTATGCCTATATATACACCCCTCCGTTTTCGGATCTCTCCCTCTCCCCGAAACCCTAAAAAAAAAAACATCCTCCGCCGCCGACGGACACGTCCGCCCCAGCGCCGGACGCGTCCGCCTCCGCCACTCAGGCGCTGCCACGTGGGCACGCGCCCACTTCGCCGCCGCCGGCCCGGGAGGCCCAGGAGGGGCCCCCGAGGCCCGATCCGTCGCCGCCCTTCGTCCCGTGCCCCGCCGCCGTCCTCTTCCCGGCCGGCCGCCGGCGCCGCCGCGCCCCGCCACCGCTCGCCGCTTCGGCCGCCGGCCTCCTCGCCGCCCCGCGCCGCCGAGGGCGCCGCCGAGCGCCGCCGCCCTCGCTCGCTGCTCCGGCGACCGACTCCGGTCGGCCCGGCCTCCTCCAACCTCCCCGGCGCCGCCTCGCGTCTCCCTCCGGTGAGCTCCGGCGAGAGCCCGGTGGACCTCGGTTTCCGCGTCGGTGAACAGTGCCCCGATCTGGATCTCAGATCCGAAATTCTAGGGTTGACTTTTTCCCTCTCCCTCTATTTTTTTTATGCATTTTTTGACTGCTTGTATCTCCGCAACCGTAACTCCGTTTTGGGCATATGATACATCGAAATCTTCGCCTCGACTTGTACATCATTTCATTCCATTGCGTCATTTGCATTTGAGGTCATCTTGATACCCAAAATGCTGTTAGAAGGAGGCTTCGTGAGTTAAATTGCAGAACCGTTAGTTCATCATGCACTTTTGTCATTTTTGCTATATTTAATTCGTGCATGATATGCCTGTGCCCCTTTGGGATGAATTGTGAAGCATTTTGTCTTCTTTCCAGAGGTGCCACCCATGCATTTTTAGGATGTGTGTGTTGTCTTGTGCAAGCTTGCGAAGAGAGGCACCTGAGAACGCAGATTTCAGGGACTTAGTGATTTTCACTAAGTCTGGGATATTTTAGTTCATGATGCTATATGTCCAGCTTGTTTCCTAGTGATCCGTGCCTCTTTTGAGGATGATCAGTAAGGGAGTTTTGATATTTATGTTATGCTCTATCCATCCATGTCTTTGTTGGCATTTGTGGAGTGCTCTAGGTTGACTCAATCGAGCTCAACTTTTGCTTCGTTGTTAATCTGGGCAGATCGTCAACTTGTTTGCGATTTCGCCGATGCTACCGTTAGTGTTCCATGCATGCTATGCCTTCGTTCTTGCCATGTGTAGCTAGCACTTTGTGCCTTCTTGCTGGTTATATGCTTTCCTTGCCATGACTTGCACCGTAGTGAGTGCATCGAGCTCGTTTACATGCCTTCGTGAGTTAAATTTCAGCCTGTCTCAGTTTTCACTAAGTCTGAAAACTGATTATGTTCGAGCGATGTTCGTGAGCTCGGTAGAGTATTTTGTGAACCCTTTTGGCCCCAGGTCACTTTGGGTGTTTTGTTAAGCTTGTTGAGTAGCTCCATGCCATGTTCTTACTTGTCATGTTCAGGTTTTCTATCATGTTGTTTTGCTGCTCCGAAGAGAGCATCGTGATCTGAAATTTCAGACTAGTGTTAATTTCACTAAGTCTGAAATCTGTTTTGCATTTGCGTTTTAGCCATGCTTGTTTGAACCTCTTAATGGATGAATTTGCCTATGGCTCAGTGCTAGTGTTTTGTCAACCATCTTGTGTACATCACTGCCATGTATTTTGTTTTCATGTTTGGTGGCTGTAGCATGTTCATTTCGTTGCATTTAGATGCCTACTTGCTGTAAATCGCAGACCGGTGTCATATCTTAAAACGCTTCGCCATTTCCAAACCGTAGCTCCGATTCCAATGATCTTTATATCGTTTTCAAGCGATTTCATCCCCTCTATCCAGTGGCACACTTGGTTTTCCAAGTTGATGCCAGGTTCATGCATTTCCTGTCATATCTTGCATTTTGCATCCCGCATCGCATCCCGCATAGCATATCGTCATTTCATCATATTGCTTGGTCTTGCCCGTGGTTGATTGTATCCTTGTTGCTTGTTTGTCTTGTTGGGTAGAGCCGGGAGACGAGTTCGCTACCGAGGAGCCCGTTGAGTTTGCTTGTGAGGATCCAGTCAACTCTGACAACTGTGCAGGCAAGATGATCATACCCTCGAAATCACTACTATCTTTGCTATGCTAGTTTGCTCGCTCTTTTGCTTTGCCACTGCTACGATGCCTACCTTTTGCTTGTCAGCCTCCCAATTGCCATGTTGAACCTCTAACCCACCATTGTCCTAGCAAACCGTTGATTGGCTATGTTACCGCTTTGCTCAGCCCTTCTTATAGCGTTGTTAGTTGCAGGTGAAGATTGGAGCCGTTCCTTGTTGGAACATTTATTTCTTGTTGGGATATCATTATATTGCTATGTTATCTTAATGCATCTATATACTTGGTAAAGGGTGGAAGGCTCGGCCTCTCGCCTAGTGTTTTGTTCCACTCTTGCCGCCCTAGTTTCCGTCATATCGGTGTTATGTTCCCGGATTGTTGCGTCCCTTACGCGGTTGGGTTATAATGGGAACCCCTTGATAGTTCGCCTTGATTAAAGCTTTTCCAGCAATGCCCAACATTGGTTTTACCATTTGCCACCTAGCCTCTTTTTCCCTTGGGTTTCCGGAGCCCGAAGGTCATCTTATTTTAACCCCCCCCGGGCCAGTGCTCCTCTGAGCGTTGGTCCAAACTAGAGTCTTGTGCAGCGCCCCCTCGGGGAAACTCGAGGTTTGGTTTTAGTTGTATGGAGCGCTCATCTGAGTGTGCCCTGAGAAAGAGATATGTGCAGCTCCTATCGGGATTTGTCGGCACATTCGGGCGGTGTTGCTGGTCTTGTTTTAACCTGTCGAATTGTCTTGTTGTACCGGGTTGCCGAGTCTGATCGGTGTGTCTCGGGTGGAGGTCTATTCCTTCGTTGACCGTGAGAGCTTGTCATGGGCTAAGTTGGGACTCCCCTGCAGGGATTGATCTTTCGAAAGCCGTGCCCGCGGTTATGGGCAGATGGGAATTTGTTAATGTCCGGTTGTAGATGACTTGAACTAAACTTAATTAAAATGAATCAACCGTGTGTGTTACCGTGATGGCCCCTTCTCGGCGGAGTCCGGGAAGTGGACACGGTGTTGGAGTTATGCTTGCGCAGGATGTTCCTTTAGCTTCTCGCTCGTGCTTCGCCTTCTCTTCTCGCTCTCTTTTGCGTATAAGTTAGCCACCACATATGCTAGTCGCTTGCTGCAGCTCCACATATATTTGCCTTATCCATTCCTATGAGCTTAAATAGTTTTGATCGCGTGGGTGTGAGATTGCTGAGTCCCTGTGGCTCACAGATACTACAACTCCAGATGCAGGTCCAGGTGATTCTGCTCCAGTTGACGACTACGAGCTCAGGTGGGAGTTCGACGAGGACTCTCAGCGATACTATGTGTCTTTTCCGGATGATCAGTAGTGGTGCCTAGTTGGGGTTATCGATTCAGGACCTTGTCGCATGTTGGGGGTCTTTTCTATTTTGGCACCGTAGTCGGGCCATGAGTGATTTGTTTGATGGATGTTATTTATGTACTCTGATGTGACGTGGCGAGTGTAAGCCAACTATGTTATCTCCCCCTTTTTTTATTATATATTACATGGGATGTTGTAATGATTGCCTGACTTGCGACATTGCTTTCAATGCGGTTATGCCTCTAAGTCGTGCCTCGACACGTGGGAGCTATAGCCGCATCGAGGGCGTTTCAGTAATGGTGTGTCCGAACATCGTAATCGCACTCTATTGGATATGGTGCGATCTATGATGTCTCTTACCGATTTACCGCTGTCATTTTGGGGCTATGCTTTAGAGACTGCCGCATTCACTTTAAATAGGGCTCCGTCGAAATCCGTTGAGACGACACCATATGAATTATGGTTTGGGAAGAAACCTAAGTTGTCGTTTCTAAAAGTTTGGGGATGCGATGCTTATGTCAAGAAACTTCAACCTGAAAAGCTCGAAACCAAATCGGAAAAATGCATCTTCATAGGATACCCTAAAGAAACTATTGGGTATACCTTCTACCTCAGATCCGAAGGCAAGATCTTTGTTGCCAAGAATGGATCCTTTCTAGAGAAAGAGTTTCTCTCGAAAGAAATAAGTGGGAGGAAAGTACAACTCGATGAAGTATTACCTCTTGAACTGGTAAGTGGCGCAGCTCAAGAAAATGTTCCTGAGGTGCCTGCACTGACTAGAGAGGAAGTTAATGATGATGATCATGAAACTTCAGATCAAGTTTCTACTGAACTTCGTAGGTCCACAAGGACACGTTCCGCACCAGAGTGGTACGGCAACCCTGTCTTAGAAATCATGTTGTTAGACAACGGTGAACCTTCAAACTATGAAGAAGCAATGGCGGGCCCGGATTCTGACAAGTGGCTGGAAGCCATGAAATCCGAGATAGGATCCATGTATGAAAACGAAGTATGGACTTTGACTGACTTGCCCGATGATCGGCGAGCCATAGAAAATAAATGGATCTTTAAGAAGAAGACAGACGTGGATGGTAATGTGACCATCTATAAAGCTCGGCTTGTCGCTAAGGGTTATCGACAAGTTCAAGGGGTTGACTACGATGAGACTTTCTCACCCGTAGCGAAGTTGAAGTCCGTCCGAATCATGTTAGCAATTGTCGCATTCTATGATTATGAGATATGGCAAATGGACGTCAAAACGGCATTCCTTAATGGTTTCCTTAAGAAAGAATTGTATATGATGCAGCCGGAAGGTTTTGTCGATCCTAAGAATGCTGACAAGGTGTGCAAGCTCCAACACTCGATCTATGGGCTGGTGCAAGCATCTCGGAGTTGGAACATTCGTTTTGATGAGATGATCAAAGCGTTTGGGTTTACGCAGACTTATGGAGAAGCCTGCATTTACAAGAAAGTGAGTGGGAGCTCTGTAGCATTTCTCATATTGTATGTGGATGACATGCTGTTGATAGGAAATGATATAGAATTCTTGGAAAGCATAAAGGCCTACTTGAACAAGTGTTTTTCAATGAAGGATCTTGGAGAAGCTGCTTACATATTAGGCATCAAGATCTATAGGGATAGATCGAGATGCCTCATTGGTCTTTCACAGAGTATGTACCTTGACAAGATATTGAAGAAGTTCAATATGGATCAGTCAAAGAAGGGGTTCTTGCCTGTATTGCAAGGTACGAGATTGAGCACGGCTCAATGCCCGACCATGGCAGAAGATAGAGAAAAGATGAGTGTCGTCCCCTATGCCTCAGCCATAGGGTCTATCATGTATGCTATGCTGTGTACCAGACCTAATGTAAACCTTGCTGTAAGTTTGGTAGGAAGGTACCAAAGTAATCCCGGCATGGAACACTGGACAATGGTCAAGAATATCCTGAAGTACCTGAAGAGGACTAAGGATATGTTTCTCGTTTATGGAGGTGACGAAGAGCTGGTCGTAAAGGGTTATGTCGATGCTAGCTTCGACACAGATCTGGATGACTCTAAGTCACAAATCGGATACGTGTATATTTTGAATGGTGGGGCAGTAAGTTGGTGCAGTTGCAAGCAAAGCGTTGTGGCGGGATCTACATGTGAAGCGGAATACATGGCAGCCTCGGAGGCAGCACAAGAAGCAATCTGGGTGAAGGAGTTCATTACCGACCTAGGAGTCATACCCAATGCGTCGGGCCCGATGACTCTCTTCTGTGACAACACTGGAGCTATTGCCCTTGCCAAGGAGCCCAGCTTTCACAGGAAGACCAGGCATATCAAGCGTCGCTTCAACTCCATTCGTGAAAGTGTTCAAAATGGAGACATAGATATTTGTAAAGTACATACGGACCTGAATGTGGCAGATCCGTTGACTAAACCTCTCCCTAGAGCAAAACATGATCAACACCAGAACTGCATGGGTGTTCGATTCATCACAATGTAACTAGACTATTGACTCTAGTGCAAGTGGGAGACTGTTGGAAATATGCCCTAGAGGCAATAATAAAATGGTTATTATTATATTTCTTTGTTCATAATAATTGTCTATTATTCATGCTATAATTGTGTTATCCGGAAATCGTAATACATGTGTGAATACATAGACCACAACACGTCCCTAGTGAGCCTCTAGTTGACTAGCTCGTTGATCAAAAGATAGTCATGGTTTCCTGACTATGGACATTGGATGTCATTGATAACGGGATCACATCATTAGGAGAATGATGTGATGGACAAGACTCAATCCTAAGCATAGCTGAAAGATCGTGTAGTTCGTTTGTTGTAGCTTTTCCGAATGTCAAGTATCATTTCCTTAGACCATGAGATTATGCAACTCTCGGATACCGTAGGAGTGCTTTGGGTGTGCCAAACATCACAACGTAACTGGGTGACTATAAAGGTACACTACGGGTATCTCCGAAAGTGTCTGTTGGGTTGGCATGAATCGAGACTAGGATTTGTCACTCCGTATGATGGAGAGGTATCTCTAGGCCCACTCGGTAATGCATCATCATAATGAGCTCAATGTGATCAAGTGGTTGATCACGGGATCATGCATTACGGTACGAGTAAATTGACTTGCCGGTAACGAGATTGAACAAGGTATTGGGATACCGACGATCGAGTCTCGAGCAAGTAACGTACCGATTGACAAAGGGAATTGCATACAGGATTGATCGAATCCTCGACATCGTGGTTCATCCGATGAGATCATCGAGGAGCATGTGGGAGCCAACATGGGTATCCAGATCCCGCTGTTGGTTATTGACCGGAGAGTCGTCTCGGTCATGTCTGCGTGTCTCCCAAACCCGTAGGGTCTACACACTTAAGGTTCGGTGACGCTAGGGTTGTTGAGATATTAGTATACGGTAACCCGAAAGTTGTTCGGAGTCCCGGATGAGATCTCGGACGTCACGAGGAGTTCCGGAATGGTCCAAAGGTGAAGATTTATATATAGGAAGTCAAGTTTCGGCCATCGGGAAGGTTTTTGGGGTAATCGGTATTGTACCGGGACCACCGGAAGGGTCCCGGGGGTCCACTGGGTGGGGCCACCTATCCTGAAGGGCCCCATGGGCTGAAGTGGGAGGGGAACCAGCCCCAGATGGACTGGTGCGGCCCCCCCATGGGCCTCCCCTGCGCCTAGGGTTGGAAACCCTAGGGATGGGGGCGCCCCACTTGGCTTGGGGTGGGGCACTCCACCCCCCTTGGCCGCCGCCCCCCTTGGAGATGGCATCTCCTAGGGCCGGCGCCCCCCTAGGGGTCCTATAAATAGTGGGAGGGAGGGAGGGCAGCCGCACGCTAACCCCTGGCGCCTGCCTCTCCCTCCCGTGACACCTTTCCTTCTCGCAGTGCTCGGTGAAGCCCTGCCGAGATCGCCGTAGTTTCCACCACCACGCCGTCGTGCTGCTGGATCTCCATCAACCTCTCCTTCCCCCTTGCTGGATCAAGTTGGAGGAGACGTCTTCCCAACCGTACGTGTGTTGAACGCGGAGGTGCCGTCCGTTCGGCACTAGGTCATCGGTGATTTGGATCACGACGAGTACGACTCCATCAACCCCGTTCTCTTGAACGCTTCCGCGCACGATCTACAAGGGTATGTAGATGCACTCCCCTCTCCCTCGTTGCTAGATGACTCCATAGATTGATCTTGGTGATGCATAGAATTTTTTTAAAATTCTGCTACGTTCCCCAACAGCCGCAGCCGCGCGCGCCGCGTTGTCACGGGCCTTCTTGGCGATGGCCCTGTTCAGTCGGTCGGCGGTGACAGCCTCCGTCACTGAACTTCTGCCCTCCACTCACCGTTCGTCATGCCCGGTGGCTTCGACGACGGCGCCCTCGGCTTCCTCTGCTTCGGTTGGGCGACAGAGGCGGTCGCGGTTGCCGCCGCGCGGGGGACGACGTACTTCTTCGGTGGCATGGCGGCCGGCTGGGAGGCGAGCGGGAGGGAGATTGGCGGGAGGAAAGGAGAAAATGGGAGGGAAGTGGGGGAAAGTGGGAATAGGCGCGGGACTCGCCGACAGGGCGGACCCACGCGCCCTTTTCGCTTGTGTCGTCGCCCCAGGCGCCCCCCAGGGCGCCGGGTTCTACCTGGGTCCGCCGGCACCAGTTTCGGCCCGAGCCGGCAAAAAACGGGCTTCTAGGGGGCGACTGGGCCGTTTTTCGGCGCCGGCACGGCAAAAACGCCTGGGGAGGGCCTGTTGGGGGCACGCTGGAGATGCTCTTAGTCTCAACATGTATCATGTACAATATGTATATAGTATACCCGTGATCACCTCCCAAGTGATCACGACCCGATAGTGGAAGACGGACAAAAATGTAGGGCCACTGATGATAAACTAGCATCCTATATTAAGCATTTAGGATTGCAGGTAAAGGTATCAACAGTAGTAGCAAGGATAGGCTATGCAACAGAATAGGATCAACGGAAAACAGTAACATGCTACACTACTCTAATGCAAGCAGTAGAGATAAGGAATAGGCGATATTGGGATGATCAAGGGGGTTTGCTTGCCTGGTTGCTCTGGCAAAGATGGGTCGTCGTCGATGTAGTCGTACTATGGGTCCGCAGCAGTTTTGGGGTCTACCGGAAAAGAAGTAACGCGGAACAAATAAACAACGGAGCAAACAAATGCATCACACAATGTATGTCAGGGCAATATGTGTTGGTGATATGCTCTAATGCATTACTACACATTTTAAAAGAATAGTTCCCAGCTCCAGGTATTATCCAGTTTATTGACCTAGGCGTGAATTGTTGATGTTCGCCATGTTAGAGCGGTGCGCCAGGTATGTGGATGGCATATTCGGATTTGCTATATTTTTCTGGTCATTTTTCATATATAAATTATTCTCATCTGACATACGGCTTATTTTTTATGTATTTTCAAAGTTGAAAAGATTTTCTGAATTCTCTGGTTTTATTTTAATTTAGTTTAATCCGAATTGACCAAGTCATTTGTCTGGTCAAAAGGAGAGGTAATGGCCTACATGTCATTGGCTATACCAAATAAATAAATAAAAACTAGCTTAATTAAATGGGGGGTCCACATGTCATATGACTAGTAGCTAACCTAACTAGTGATTAACACTAAACTAATTGGACAGGGCCGTCCTCACATCTAGTGGCTGTGCCACGGCCAGCACACATGGGGCAGAACCACGGCGGTCATGGTCATTAGCAGCAGCAAGCAACAACGTAGTAGCAGGAAGATAGAGCAGTAGTAAGCAGCACTAGAAGAGCAGCGACGAGACGATAGAGCAGCAGAGCATCAGCGAGCAACGGCAAGAGCAGCAAGCGGAGCATCAGCAGTGCGAGGAGCAGCAGTAGTCAGGCAGCAGCATCGGCATAGTAGCAGCAACTCTCGGGAGCGGGTGAGCGGACGCCGCAGGGCAGCTGCAGCGCGAGCGGGTAGCAGTGACGCGGGCGAGCGCGGCGACCGGACGTGGGGCGCGGCCAGGGAGTACCCCCAGGGGCGGCCAGGACGCGGCGTGAGCGCGGTCAGGGGAGCCCAGGGCGCGCACTGGGCGGGGGCCGGGGCGCGGGCTGGGTTTCGGCATAACAAAATACTAAGTACATATGCATGTTTTTAACCTTATCTTGTTTAGCCAACCAATCTGTGATTGGATGGTTAGAGAGTCAGTAGTATCCTTAGCCCCGGTGCTCACATTATTTCTTTATTTATTTCAGGACTTTCGGCAATGTGCTTTCAGTGTAAGGAGACGCTTTCATTGACGACGAGATGTACTGATGTTAAAAAACCCGTCTTGTTTAAGACTTTATTAAGTACAAACAAAGTAGCATCAGGCGGAGCAAAAACAACAAATTTCGACCTTTATCTAGTAGAGAAAATTAGCAATAACAGTAAATAAAGGATTTGAACAAACTTTATTATTCTAAAATTATAATTAGCAGATCTATAGCACGCATGTTTGTAGCTAACACAACCTACATGCAAATGTGAAAAAAAAATCTAGATGAAAATTAGTTATCTCACATCTAACTTCTAAGCCTTTTGATGGAAAACTTTAGGATTCGTGTTTGTTTTGAAGGGTGTGCTCGCACAACGCCCTTTTTCTCGTCCCGTGCGTTGTCGGGAGTAACTAGTTAACGAGCGCTTCTTCAGGAGCCTCGCAACGATCAGCGCCACTTGACGCGCTCTCAGCCATTCGCCACGTGTTGTGCTCTGGATGCTCCATCCGAATTTTATTTTTTTATTTTTCCGCACACATTTTCGGCTTTTTAAACGGGTTTTTTTCGATGTTTTGGTTTTCCCAGGTCTTTCTTAACTTTTTGATAAAAAAATCCGGGGAAAAAAATTTGCGCAAAAAAAAACGCGTTTCTTTTTTGTCTTTCGCGAAAGTCATGGTTTTTTTCCGCGGGAGGCATAGTTGTGCTTTAGTAAGAGTCACGCCCGTGCCCTTCGAAAACGAAAAAAAAAACGTGTTTTCTGTTTTTTGTTCTTTCGCGAGTCATGGTTTTCCTTCCGCGAGAGGCATGGTTGTGCTTTCGCGAGAGTCATTGCCGTGCCTCTCGGAAAGGGAAAGACAAAACATGTTTTCTATTTTTTTTCATGAGAGTCACGGTTTTCCTTCCGCGAGAGGCACGGTTGTGCTTTCGCGAGAGTCACGGCCGTGCCTCTCAGAAAGGAAAAAAAAGTATGCGTTTTCTGTTTTTCTTCTTTCGCGAGAGTCATGGTTTTACTTCCGCGAGAGGCACGGTTGTGCTTTCGCGAGAGTCACGGCCGTGCCTCTTGAAAATGAAAAAAAATGTATTTTCTGTTTTTTTCCTTCCACAAGAGTCACGGTTTTGCTTTCACGAGAGGCACGAGTGTGAATTCGCGAGAGGCACGGGCGTGCCTTTTTCGGAAAGGAAAAAACCGTGCTCCCGGTTTCGGTTTTTTCCCCTGTTTTTTCATGAAAAAAAAGTTCGTCAAAACCTATCAACAGTTTGAAATCTCGACGCAAGAAATCCAATGGTGAAAACAGTTTGAGATTTGGACGCACGATTTAAAAGATAAAATGTTTTGAATAAACGAATCTACGAAAAAAAGAAAACTCCCAGGTTATGACAAGTGGCGCGCTGCATGTGCGCCACTTGTCACGACCTGGGAAAGTGGAGTGTTCTTTACAACGAGTACTTCTTAATTTGATTTCGTGTGTTTGTCCTAGCGGTTTCTATGATAGGCTTCTTTTTTTAACGAAATTCCTACGCTAGGTGCAATCGGCTCAGATGGGCTGTGGTCTTTTCTCATGCATTTTTATGGGCTGCCTTTTCCTATTTTTTCTATATGGATAGCTGTCTTTTTTGGTCATTTTATTTTTTTCCTTTTTCTTTTTTGGTTTCATTATTTTTTAAAATTATGAAATGTTTTAAATTCATGTTTTTATCTTTTATTTATATTTTATATTTCCTATTTTTCATTTATTTTCTATTTTTGTTCCTTATTTATTTGTTTTAAATTCTTGAGTTTTTCACTCAGTCATCTGTTCGCTTTAAAAGTCATGCAAATCTTAATTGCGGGTTGTTTTGTCAAACGGATTTTGTTGGTACAGATTCTCGGACCTTTTAATATCATTTTTATGTAAACAATGATATGGAAATAGTATATACTTGTGCATGGGATCTCGTCTTGATGATCAACATGGTCCATGTGGATATCGGTTATGCTCACAACACGATGAAATAGGGATGTCATGATCGGTCATCAACCTGCATCATGGGCCGCTTTAGCCCGCAATCCCAGGCCCACTTAATAACACGGTAAGTGGACATAAAACGGGCTGAATCAAAAAAAAAGTTACGTGCGATATGTCGGCTGTCCCCCACGTCGAAGCAACATTACAACACATCTAGTACAGAGTATAGTTGCCAGTATTCTCTCTCAAAAAAAAAAGAGAGTACATTTGCCAGTAAAGCGGCATTTAGGGCGACGAGCGGCCGGAGCGCCCCGTCCTATCCCTGTACACCTCCCCGCCGCCCCACATTCTGCCGGTCCGCCGCGACAGTTTAGTCGCCGGTCACCCTCCGTGAGTCTGCCCTCCTTGCCCATTTTGAGGAGGAGAAGGGCCGATGGAGGGCTGTCACGACGGCGCTGGCGCCGGCAATGGCGACGAAAACAGCAGCAGCTGCGGAGGGGGAATTAAGGTCAGCCAGAGCGGTGGCATGGAGGAGCAACAACGTCCAGGGATCGTCGACAGCGCCGAGTCCCGCGTGGAGGAGCAACCGCGAACCAAGAGGAGGAGGAAGAATAAGGTGAGAATCTGAGTTTTAGTTTGGTTTATTATTTGTGTGTCTGCTGCTGCTCCTTGATGATCCCCTCCGCCTACCCCTCAACAGGTCAGCCTCGACAATACCAATGTTACCACAGCTTTGACATGATAAGCAAGGTGGTGGTGATAAGATCGTCGCTCTTCTGGCCAAGGACAAGAGCAGAAGAGGGTCCCTCAGAAGAAGAAGTCAACGCGGCCCAACCGCATCAACACTTCTCGCTCGCGTTCTCAAACCAAACCAAAAAAAGAAAAGAAAAAAAGATGACCTTTTCTTCTTTGCAGATGCCGACAACAGTAGAGAGAGGCTTCTTCCCCAGTTCCGGTACCGGCCATTCTTTGCCGCGCCATGACGATCGGTATTTGCATGCATGCCGTCCTACTCATACCCGCAGAGAGTGTGGATCCAGGTCCGGGAGCTAGCGGCCAGCTGCCCACGTACGAGCGAGCTCTTCCTGACCGTAAGATCGTTGGCCTAGTTAGTTAGCCGCACATAAACTTGAAGGTAATGATGAAAACAACACGGGAAGGAAAAACTAAAATTGACAGACAAACAACACGCTGTTCCCATTTATACATGCAAGAAAAGTCTTGTTTAGGATGCTTTTCAAAATAGTGTGAGACGATCGAAACATCTAAGCACAATGGGGCAATGTTTGAGACACATAAGTAATCTCAATCTCTGAAATTTATGTCCATCTAGTAATCATACTCAAACAAGCACAATACCTAGGACAGGCAGACATGTATCTCCACCTCCGTCACCCATTATGCATATCTTTTTTTGTGTGGAAAATTATGCACACAACACAAGAGATTGAAACAAGTAGCATTTCACGTTCATCTAGCAACAGCGGTCACACACATTGTCAAACCAAGTACTCATGGATACATCAGTTAATCATATATAGCAAACTAGATTATATAAACTGAGTGGAGTGTTTCGGTGCTCACGCTCATCTGCACCCGGTCAAAAAAACACTTTTTTTTTGCATGGTAGAAAATTTATTGCGTGAGGTCCGCTCCAATTTTCACATCATTTGAACATCTGAGTATCTCTCAGCAAAAAACACAAATCGGATCAGAACAGTGCATGAACAGTAAATCTTTTTTGCAAACACTGAATTTGTCTTTTTTACCAAGAGCTGCTAAGATGTCCAAATGACTTGAAAATTAGAGCGGACCTCACGCATCCAATGCGTCGGCTCCGTCACTGGGCACGGGGCCGGCCTCCTTGGCCTTGGCCTTCCCGACACACCAGTTGGGCAGAACCACAACGGTGGCCAGAACGACACAACCGATCAAGGCGGCCGCCCGCTGGCCCTGGATGGCCTCCTGCCAACAGGAGGACCCCGGGTAAGTGTTGTTGAGAACCGCCCTGGACATGCCTACAGTAACAGTTCTGCTTCGGTACAATTCCCTTAAACACATCAACAGACGAGATCTCTTCATACACCTTTATAATAAAGGGAAGAGCTATGTGTATAGCTGAGGGGGATGTGCCCCCCCTCCCCCCGCGGCACCAAATACAAATCCCTGAAGGAAATTTGCTCCCCCTACATTGCAGTCAAGCTCCGTCACTTGGCACAGGGTCGGGCTCCTTGGCCTTGGCCTTCCTGACACACCAGTTGACGGGCAGAACCACGACGGTGGCCAGAACGACGCAACCGATCAAGGCGGCCGCCCGTTGGCTCGGGGTGGCCTCCTACCAGCAGGAGGACCCCGGGTAAGTGTTGTTGAGAACTGCACTGGACATGCCTGCGGTAAAATTTCCACTTCGGTACAACCCCCTTAAACACATCAACAGACGAGATCTCTTTACGCCTTCATAATAAAGGGAATGATGGTCTTTTCAAAAAATATGTCGCCCGCGTGGAGTGTGTCGATACACGGCCTGTGTACGTACTACTCGTACACGAGCGGCGTACATGGCGTACCCAAAACCGAATTTGATGCGCTCAACTTGCTCGCACCTCATCCGCTTTTGTTGCTGCCTGGAGCAAGCCATATCATCATGTCACGGATCCGCTCATCGCAGAAGCCATGGCTCTACGAGACGGAGTCATTTTCGGCAAGCTTCGAGGTGCTTCGCGAGTGGTGCTCGAAGTAGGTTGTCTGGAGTTGGTACAACTCTGGAACTCGCGACAATTTTCGCTCTCTGTCATAGCGCCTATTCTTCTCGAAATTGAAGGGCTAGCCTCAACTTTTCTTAGTTTTGATGTTCATCATGTATTGAGACAAGCTAACAACTCAGCGCACCTCTGTGCAAAGCATGCAAGCACATTGGGAGTGACTGATTGTTGGATGGACTCTCCTCCCGGTTTCCTAGTGACGAGCCTGATGGCTGATCGCGCTGGAGCCGTTTATGATTGAATAAAGCTCTATGTTTCCGGCAAAAAAAAAACTTTCTTCCTCTTTTTTTTTGCATGGTAGAAAAATTATTGCGTGAGGTCCACTTCAATTTTCAGATCATTTGAACATTTGAGTATCCCTCAGCAAAAAAGTCAAATCGGGTCAAAATAGTACATGAACAGTAAACTTTTTTACAGACCCTGAATTTGTCTTTTTTACCAAGAGCTGCTAAGATGTCCAAATGAATTCAAAATTGGAGAGGTCCTTACGCATAAAATTATTTATCATGCAAAAAAAGGAATTTTTTAAAAGAAATTAGTATTTGTTTTGATTTTTTAGCGCAGGTGCAGATGAGCCTGGGCTCGAAAATTGATTATCGATATATACTACTGGATATACGCCAGCATCAGCATGTACCAAATCAATCCCAGATGGTAGTAGTATGGCATATGTTCACAAACAGTACAACAATATAAATTAACAGTCACATCCGAACCCTTCCCTCAATTTTTTTAAGAATCTCTCCTCATTTATTTACCATAGAGATACCGCGGCATCACTTCTCACCAGCTACGCCATCTCGACATTGGCTGCAGGCAAGAGCTATGTGTATAGCTGAGGGGGCTGTGCCCCCCCCCCTCAGCACCAAATACAAATCCCTGAAGGAAATTTGCCCCCCCTACATTGCATTCAAGCTCTGTCACTGGGCACGGGGCCGGCCTCCTTGGCCTTGGCCTTCCCGACACACCAGTTGGCGGGCAGAACCACGGCGGCCAGAACGATGCAACCGATCAAGGCGGCAGCCCGTTGGCCCGGGATGGCCTCCTGCCAACAGGAGGACCCCGGGTAAGTGTTCTTGAGAACCGCGTTGGACATGCCTGCGGTAACAGTTCTGCTTCGGTACAACCCCCTTAAACACATCAACAGATGAGATCTCTTCATACGCCTTCATAATAAAGGGAAGAGCTATGTGTATAGCTGAGGGGGCTGTGCCCCCCCCCCCCGACCCAAATACAAATCCCTGAAGGAAATTTGCTCCCCCTACATTGCAGTCAAGCTCCGTCACTGGGCACGGGGGCGGGCTCCTTGGCCTTTGCCTTCTTGACACACCAGTTGACGGGCAGAACCATGGCGATGGCCAGAACGACGCAACCGATCAAGGCGGCCGCCCGTTGGCTCGGGGTGGCCTCCTACCAGCAGGAGGACCCCGGGTAAGTGTTGTTGAGAACTGCGCTAGACATGCCTGCGGTAACAGTTGTACTTCGGTACAACCCCCTTCATACACCTTCATAATAAAAGGGAATGATGGTCTTTTCGAAAAATATGTCGCCCGCGTGGAGTGTGTCGATACACGGCCTGTGTACGTACCGCTCGTACACGAACGGCGTACATGGCATACCCAAAAACGAATTTGACGCGCTCAACTTTTTTCCTCTTTCTTTTAAAATTTTAGAAGTATGGGAATGATGGTCTTTTCGAAAAATATGTCCTTCTAGTTCCGTTAACCAACCGAGAAATAGGTTATTATTGTGTCCATTTTCTTTCTTTATTGCTCCTTATGTGGTAAATATGACTTTGTGAAATCACAGGCCGGTCTATTCGTACCTAAACTGGGTTTTGGCCAGATTTTCGAAAGTAGGAAAAATGTTCCGCTCAGACAACCATCCAAAACATTAACGTATGCATCATGAGCGCTCACTGGCTGCGTCCACGTCGAACAAGCTAACGACAAAAAAAAACAGTCAAAGGAAAAACAAAAGAGCGAAGGGTTCTCTCAGCCTCAGGCACAAAGCCCCCCACCCTCATCCCTCGATTCCTCTCCTTCTCCCTCGTCTGCAGCCGCCGCCGCCACCAGTGTCCTCCCCCCCACCCCTTCTCTCATTCCCTCACCTGCGCCCTCGTCCACCTGGGCCTCGTGGTCGGCCATGGAGGTCTGATCCGACCCATGGATGGACGGGGGCGAAACCCTAGCCCCACACCGACCCATGGATGGATGGGGATGGGGCGACGGTGGCGGCGGCCTTCTCTTGGTGCTTACTGATGTGGCGGTCCTCGATGCCGGCGACGGGTTGCAGCACGTAGACGCCAAAAGTACTTACGCCCTCCATCCTCCTCCACTCCCCTCACCTCATCTTGTTCTGGATTTGTCGATTTGATTTGTGCGGTTGGTTTGTGCAGGCTGCGGGTGTGGCGGAGGAGCACCATGGCGGGCGTGCAGGCCATCTTTCCCTACCAAATGATCCCAATCCCTTTCTTTCTGCTGGACAGCTCTGAAGAATTGATATTTGTCAAGAACCTGCAACAGAACCAAAAGAATGGTATACGTATATAACTACTTTGGTGATTCCTTTTAAGATGGCAATGAGACATGAGAGAAAGATAACTTGTCATTTGAGATGCCCCTAATTCAATTTTATATCGTGCTGAACTTTCTCAAACTATTATGTATATCATCTTAGTAATTGAGCTAAACAAACTGCCATGGTATTATCTGCTGGTTGCAAAATGAGAAAAGCAACACATGCATGAAGAATAGTAGTGAATATTACACATCTTACCTCTCATATTTGTTGATCTGACCCTTGGCACCACCCAACGAAGGATGAAGGAAGAGGCCAGCTGCAGCAAAACCATGCTCCACATTCCCTTGCAAAGGAAAAAATTCAGAATTGAAGGTGTCCATGCCGGACTGTATGCAGTGTGCGCCTGCGACACAGAGTTAGTTTTGCTGAGAACTGAACATGGGTCAAATTACAATTAGTATTAGGTTAATCAAGTTGTTTCAATTGGTATTAGCAGTCATGACTCGCTTTTGTCCACTTGGCTGAACACTCCTTGCTTGAATTACACACGTTTCCGAGCTTTTGAGGTTCAATTGCCATGTGGCCATGAATATGACCCAGAAATTGGATATGTGACCGAGAAATAGAACCACTGTACTTTCTCCAGGCATTCTCTCGTCAACCAGGAAATCGCTTTTCTGTACAAGTAAAATACTTTTCAAACTGCGCCAAAATTTAACCATTATCTTTTTCTTGGCCATCTGTGATGCATGCTTGATCCGGTTAAAAAGAAGATGACAACAAGTGCTTGATGTAGTCTCATCAGTATAACATCTGCCACAATTAATGTCTTGATATTTCCAACACTGACAAAGACTAAGTACTATAGACACATAGTGATCTACTCCAACGACTTGGCAATCCTTTCTATTTCAAGTTCTGGCTCATGTATCTGTGTAATTGGCTGCAGGTTATCACTGCTACCCCACCGAAGTCCCTGGCAAGTACGTGTTGCTACCAAGGAAAATATGCTTTCTCATCAATTTTGCAGCATGCATTAGAAAGTTCAAATTTATATCCTCGAATAAATTTCTTCATGAGTAAGTGGTGCCTCTTGGTTCATCTACTTTGTAGTTATGACCTTCAGGTGTCTCTCAATTTTAAATTGTGCACTAATCATGTGATCTATCAAAACATATTGGCTACACAGAGGTGCATCAGGATGACCATCCACCATTGTTTCTTCGAAAGCATGCGGCAGAGGCACCCACACCCGCGGTTCAGCAAGATCTACATCTCCAACAACTACACCAAGGACTGGGGCATATACGCCATATGCGCCTGCGTTGAAGCTCATGTAACTCATATAGGTGTACTGTTTCATATGCTGGCAACCCACACGCTTTGAAACAATCAATTTCTAATGAATCAGTACCTGCATTTGCAAATTGTGTCCCAGTGTAACATATATGAAGGAGGACAGAAGACGACTGTTTTCAATTACATGCCGGAGAAGGTACCTGCATATTTACATATAATGAGATGAGATTGAGCATTTGCATATATATTACTTACATGTACTGATGAATGCTGCTGCAGGCTGCTGACAGAGAAGAGACGACAGCAGGAGCAGAGCCTCTCTCCTGCAAGGCCTTAGGCATCTTCTTACAATGCCCATACATATTGCATATTCATATTATTATTTTCTGACAAACTTGCCTTTTCTGACAAACTTGCCTACTAAAATGTTTGTATAGTTGGCAGTCCGGTGATTCCAGCTTATTTGTCTAATTTGATGTAGGAAATGGATTTTTTTGAGTTTGAGTTCTCAGTAATACTTGTTGCCTCCTGTTGTGATTCTAGGTTGAACTTGCCAAGATGCTACTAAATAAGGGCAGGGGCACTTGTTTGAATACTGGTCAGAACCCGGTGTTGATGACGACAAGAAGAAAAGCTTCTTTGACAAGGTGTTTCTTTGGTTTTATCCTTGAAATGTTATATTATTCTGTTGGATGAATGATGGATCTCATACTTGCCAGGGATATCTACTAATAAACTACCAAAAATATATTAGTTACATTATTGTGACAGGTTTTTATGAAGTCAACGACATTTCATATGCATAAGTGCGTACAAAAATAAAGATTGTTCTTTTCCTACTAAAGTTTTCATTGCGCAGGTTTGCCGACTTAATTCAAGCTATCCTGCTGGACTGACATCATACATCCAGAATGCCAAAAGGCTTTTTGCAGATTCCAAGTCTGGACAAAATCCATACGATGGTTTCACGCCTTCGGTTAGTCTTGTCATGCACCATTTTTTCATGAATTTGTTGGGTTGTTTGAAATGAGCCTTTTTGTGTTGTATGTGATCTAAATATTCAATTCAGAACACCCATTTGCTCTTTTTTCCCACTCTGAACTATTGTGAACTGATATGCCTTACCTATCTGAAAGTAGTACATGGTGTTAATAAATGAACTACATTTTTAGGTTCCCTCGGGGGAAGTATTGTCCTTCGGTGATGACAATTTTGTTTAAGCACACAATGTTGCATTTGTTCTTGTAGCTGGTGGGCTTGGCGAAAGACTTGGTTACAAAGGAATTAAGGTACCATGACTTGAGTTCCTATAGAAAACTTACATCTAAATACTGGTGTTCTTTCTTTCCCTTCATTAGCTGGAATATTGGTTAGGGGAGTAAGAACAAAATATTGTCCGGAGCAAATCCAAATGAGTTTACTGAATGCTAGCCAGATTATTGCTATTAATGACTATATCAAGAATTGCTTTATACTTTCGCTTTTATCTCTTTTTGGGTTACAAGCATGCTCACCAAATGTTCATGAAAATGTTAAAGCCAGGGAGTGGTACACTCAAGTCTAAAGCATCCTACCAATCTATGCTATCTTTGGATAATAATTTAATTGTGCTTTTGGTCATATATCACTACAGGTTATCATTGGGAAGTCTAAAAGTTGCACAGGAAGATCTCGGCAAATACTTTAAGCCCCAAAGTAACAAAGGTGAGGACCTAAACTGGTGGTACTGGCCTACCTTTCCTTCAGGGAATGCCCAGCGGACCTGAAAGATGGTATCGGCAGTTTGATAATTGCAGCCCCAATGGTGCTCTGAGCTCTTTGAACTCAGTCAATGTGGGACCCTTTTGACAGGAAGTATGGGAAATATTTCGTTGTTGCTGCAGTTGACCTATGCTAAAATGCCGGTGTTAATAACCATGTAAGTGTGTATTTCATTTCTTTTTCTGCAAAGTCATTCGTTGTCACTACTGCATGTATTTTATGCTCACTACTGAAATCGATGATGTCCTTCTGAAGCTAATTGAGAAGTTGTCGGTCAATATGTCGCCTAAGCAATTTAAGTTGGAAGTTCTTAAGGATATAGAAAAGGAGGATCAGGGAAACTATGTTAAAGGGTCAAGTTAGGATATTTACTAATTAGCTTGAAAACTCTCAAGGGTCAAGGGAACAATTAACATAGTTTCGTGCTAACTCGATCGATAGATCCTCGGTTCGAACCCCCGAAAGCACACCATTTTTTCGCTCGCTTCAGATTGAACGGGAAAAAAAGAAAGACGGGCCGGCCCAGCACCGCGCGGGGATGTGCGCCTGTTTGTTAGAATTGAAGAAACGGGCGCAGCGGGCGCCGGCTTTTAGATGCGGCTTTTTGGGTTTTTGATTTTTATCTGGTTTTTCCTAGGTCTACAAGAAACTATTTATTTTTTGAAGCACAATGCCTTTGAAAAAACAAATATGTACTTTCATAAGAATCACAATTGTATTTCTCGTGATAGCATAGATTTGCTTCCGCGAGAAGCACAACCCATGCCTCCGCCAGAAGCACAACCTGTGCGTGGAAGAAAAGCACAAGTGTGCCTCCACTAGAAGCAAATATGTGCTTGTACGATAAACACAGATATGTTCGATGAGAAAAAAAACACAACCATGAGCTTCTACGAGAAGCACAGTCTTACCACCTCGAAAAATGAATAAGACATGCGTAAAAAACGGTGAAACCACAACCGTGCTTTTGTTTTTTTTCTTCTGCCTTTTCTTTCAGTATTCAATGTTTTCCGGTTGTCGATTTTTTTGGGATTTTTTGTTTTCTTTTTTTTAACTAATCTGTAGTAGAACAAAATTGAATTTCATCATCCTAGACAAAACCAAAATTAACAAGATATTGTTGTTTAAAATTTATTAAAAGATCTGTTGTTAGGAACCATCCTTCGGAATCAGAATATTTAGACTAATAACACCAAGATGTAGAGAGCAACTTAGCAAAATTATTGTTAGCAAAGAATAATTTTGTACAATGGAAACTCGTGAGGGTCTGGATCCTCTTTTATCGGGCGACCATTAGAAAAGGTAGATCCTCTTTTAGTTGACAACTATTAACAAAAGTATTGTTAGGCCACGAACATGAGCAAATTGTTTAAACAATTAAGCTGATTTAATAATTGTATAACTCAGTCCGAACGCATGCCCCACCTGCAAAAGAAAGATACAGTTGTTGCAGCTAACTGTTGCAACTGCGTCTATAGAAATCAGAGGAAGCTTATTTAATCAGCCAATTGACAGGTTCAAATTATTGTTAGTGCTAGCCTGCTAGGACCAATTGCACGTGTCAATTCATGCCAATAGCTGTAAATCAAAAGAAAAAAAGAAAAAATAGACTCACCAGCTGCAAATACTCCAGGAATAAAGGTGCAAGCATGGCACTGGGCATGATTTATTTAGTACAACGATTGGGTGAGAGGGTTTAATTTTCATATTTCTTTCAGACAAACAAATGGAGATTACATGGTGATGTACGTTTATGACAAACCCTTATTTTCTGTAAAGTGGTAGTGCAGATGACCAATGTGGTGTGAATTCCACTTCTGCAGATATCTTGTTGATGGCACTATTTTCTGTCACTATAAATACATCGTTGTATACTATTGTTACACATGATTTCATAGTTTGCCAAGTATCACAGAATTTGTGGTTGAGTACTTATATCCAAAAGCATCGTGTTAGTACTGAAGTTAATTTATGCATTGTTATTGGAGTTGCCTTAATGTTTCCCGTGCTATCAAGATCTACCTATGTTCTGTTTTTCACCATCTAAAATCATGAATAACCTGAGCCATTATCGTCTATCGAATCGCTTATGTAACCTCTAGTACTGCAGCTTGTTGCTTTCCCCAAGCAATTCAATTGGATATTTCTAGGGATCAATTCCGGGAAATCACATAGGTACTCTCAGTTTATCTCATTTTGCGGTTATTTGAATGACTATGTATTGTTGTATTGCCGTGCTCTGCGGGTTGGCGTTGGCCGCCAACAACGACGAGGCTGGCGGCTCGGGCGCGGGCGTCATCAACATTGATCTGTGTCCTATTTTTTCTTTGGTTTTTAGTTTTTGTTATGATCAGTGTCTTGTTTTTTCTTTTATAAATTGCAATGAACGACCGAAGCTCGACAAAGATGTCCTAATCTTATTGTATTTGAGTGTCATTTATTTAGCTCTTTCAAAATTTATAGTGTGGCTTTTTGTAACATGCCATTTTCATGTGTTTATGAAGATTGCAAAAAAGCAACTGGAATGAGCGACTGCCAGCTTGGCACCGCCCCAACTTCCTTTGAGGAGGCGCCACAAGGTGGCGCCCCAACCCCTAATTACTGAAAAGGGACTACATTGGCCAGGCAATCATCCAAACAGGGCTATGTCAATTTAGTCGGGCAGAGAACAAGCACAACCAATGGTTGTTTCGGGCACCGACGCAACTCCTCGAGTCGGGGCAGATAGTTGCTCGGCAGTGGCACCCATCAATGCAGACTTACACACAAGACTGCTTGCATCTCTACCTTCATGCAAAAACTCTAACGCCTAGCCCGTTGACTCTCCGTGGCCCGTCGGTGGTCTGTATGGAGACTCCGCAGCAAAATCAAATAACCCACATGAGCATCAAATCCACAAGTTTTATTGTATTTTGATGAACAAAAGCAGTATTGTCGCACTACAACCTACATTCATGGAACAGCTACAACTAATTATAACTATAGGGACGTTCACGGCAAGGACTAATTGCGGCCACGCCCACAGCTACCACCCATGGGATGTCCGCGAGCACCTCCGACGCCTCGGCCACCGGCACGGTCACGCCCACGGACATGGCCAGCGCCAGCGCCATGTAAGACCACGTCCATGGCGTGTTGATATCTATCCTTCCTCTGGCTCCGCTAACTCCTAGGCAAGCTCCTCCACGGTCAACTCCGTCTGTGCAACCTCAATGGCTAGCACCATCTGCGTCTACCATGTTTATGTTTGTTAGTTCTACTGTGAGTGTATCCGAAATCAACTTAACAAAGTAGAAAACTAGCACATCGATTTAATTTCGTGTGCATGTAAAAAACAAGCACCTTTCACCGATAAATGGTAGTTACCATGGTTACATTGATCTCTTGCTGCCGAAACTTCGACAAGTCCCGAAGAAATACACCTACTTGTGATAGTATTGCCACTCTCTCGGCTTCTTTGGGCAGGGATGAATCTTCAATTCGTCATCTGCTCCTAAAGATATTGCCATGCAGTCAGCTTCTCCCGACACATTCTTTGCATAGTAGGTAACACCACAACAAACATCAGTTCAGCCAAGCGACTTTGGTTTGTTTTGTAAAACACATGATTACAATAATAAATAAATTTACACGAGGATAAAAAATAGAGACACTTTCAATTAGCCCACTTTGCACTTAATTATAAGATGTAGATCCACGTTTCTTATATTTTCCTATCCTAATGAAGTAATGAGGGCTTCACATCTGTGTCTTCTTAAGCAAGAGAGCAGAGGACCAAAAGTACAACAACAACAACAACAACAACAACAACAACAAAGCCTTTAGTCCCAAATAAATTGGGGTAGGCTAGAGATGAAAGCCATAAGATCTCGTGACCAACTCATGGTTCTCGCACATGGATAGCAAGCTTCCACGCACCCTTGTTCATAACTAGTTCTTTGGTGATACTCCTATCATCCAGGTAACTCTTAACGGACTCCTCTCATGTAAAATTTGGTCTATCCGACCTCTCTCGACATTCTCCGCACGCTTTAACTGTCCGCTATGCACTGGAGCAGACCAATTCGGTATAAGTGTATCCAGAATCGACAAAATGAGCCAAAATTCTAGTCCATCAACACACACAAAACTAGTCACAACTCAATGGCTGGGTGCACACCAAGGAATCAAATCACCACAAAGGTCTATAAATGGAACATCATCTAGTCTACTAGAAATTAGGAACTACAAATATGATAAAGCATGTTTACTCTAATATGTGGAGTAAATAAAAACGGAGGGAGTACAGTATAATTCAATGATTGGTAAAAGTAGCAGTTTAGATGTTCACATCTATAGACAATTTATAAATGGCTACCACATGGCTCCAGAATAAAGCAAACAAACTTCTAAATTCTAAAGGGGGATGAGTTATTTTGAGCGTCAAAACGTAAAACTCAAGGAAATCGGCACCGAGATACTGGTAAGCAAATAACCAATACAAGGAGCTATTAGCTATTCAATCAATCAACATATCAAATATCTTGAAACACCCAACAATGTACATTTTTCACACATGTGCAGCAGTTGGTAACTTGGCATGCATACATCATAGCAGATTACGTAAGCTAACAAATAAACTTGAGCTACACCTGCTATGCTAACGGAAAAACAATTGCACCCATAATAGCAGATTCAGAGGCGAAAGATTCGTGCATGTCAGGATATCAGACCTGTAGTATTCATTTCAGAAACTTTATGCTAGGGGTCACTAGATGAGGAACTAATTCAAATTTCATAGAAATATCGTCAAAGCAAGATTATATAAGCCCACCCAAATCTTCACTCCCAGTCAGCTAGAACAAACAAGATTATAAATGATGCACTTGTTGTTTTCTACAAGCAGAAAAAGCTCTCAGTCCAAAAGCAACAGCACAAAACACTGGCTGATTCAGCAATATAACTTTTAGCTAGGGGAGAAGAACGAGAGGATTGCAACCTAAAGACTAGGACATCAAGTACAAAATAAACTTTTGCGTTGATACAACAGTTGAAATCTTTACACCATAACAATATAAACAGCAGACAAAGAGACTCGGGAGGACTCACCTTTAATTTTTGTAGACATCGTTGTAGTAGGGTGACAGTGGAGAGCTGGACGAAGACGAGGACCAAACAACACGGCCAGTGGACACGCACGTAGGAGGCAAGACATCCCAATCAACTACCCAATTACATACAACAACAAAATTCATTGTATTCTCATTGCATCTGACAAGGCAATGAGGTAGGACTGCTACAGCTGGGATCATGTAAATTCTCTTGTCGGGACTTAGCATAACCCGCTCCGGAACCATATATGGTTATATTAGCCCTTCTCGATGATGTTGCACCAGAGAGAGCTAAGCAATGTCCGGTTTTCAATATATTTACTTGACAAGACAAGTATTTTTACCAAAATACAAAGCCAGAGAGAGCCCTTTGATAAAACTAAACCATACTAGAATAGGGCCCTTCTATAGCAAGAGGAAAATTGACTAGCCAGCAGGAACCACTAGAGCATCATCTACTGATATAATTGAGGCCAAACCCAAAACCTAAGTGGCCTTGGCACCCAAAGTTATACGCATAGCCATGGCTCTATGATTACGTGCTTAGAGCAAGGGGGGGAAAAGGCTCAGAGGACTCACCTTCAATTTTTGTAGCCATCGCTATTGCAGGGTGACAGTGGAGAGCTGGACAAAGACAATGAGACCAAGCCCAGCCTACATGGCCGGTGAATGCACGCGCGGGAGGCAAGACAACCCAATTAACTGCCCAACTACATACAACGAAAAAGTTAAGCTTTTTCTCAGATCGTACAAATCATAAGTGGATGCTAGTAACATGTAACATGTTGTTCGGAAATGAAACTAACGCCTTGCATCAATGATACCGAGAGTTTCAGCACCATCTACTCATCTTTTGTTCAGGGGTAATCGATGAACTAAGCAAGTGCTGACCAAACCAAAAGGCTCTAAAGAAAAGCATGGTTACAAGAAGCAGCTCCAGTGTTGGATAGCAAAAGCAAGCAGCAAGTATCTGAATATATCAACCAACAGAATCAAGAAAATCAACAAAAAAATCAGTATCTTCTCTAGAGCATAAAACAGTCAACCATGGCCAACAAAAACATATCTCAGTCACTGGACAAAATTAATACTGCACTAGCAAGGAGGCCACTGGCATTTTTTATGCAGATTCTGAACAATGTGAATACGAGCAATGTTACACTTACAGTCATTTTTCTACTGATGGGAGGTTACGGATGGAAGTGGCCTCATTAGATTGGGGACAGGAGGGCCCCACACCTAAAATTCAGGGGGGAGTGGTAAATTAGAGTCTGCCAAATCTGTCCGTAGAAGAGTTTATGTAAGTGCCGTCCGTAAGTGGAGCATTGTGGATGGGAATACAACATGCACAACTGTACCAGCAGAAGTGGCCGTCCAATTATACAAGGAGAGGAAAAAAATTGTTACCCTAGTCATTCCTGGCGAGGCACCAAAGTAGCCAGCCAATAGTGGAGAACCAGGATATTAATCTACATCTCCAAGGAGTACAATGACTCCAATGCCATGAGAAACAGAGGCAAAGGGTAACCTGCCAAGTTTTTGGCTAAACAGAACTCCCACTAATAACAAAGCAATCAAAGAGAGAAGGAACTTTGGTTGCTAGTTGAGTTAAACCATTTCCCCGAGAGGAATATAGGAATTCGGCTATAACAACATTGTATGTAGAGTCGCAAAAACTGGGAATTGATCAAATACAGGAGCAGGTAGATGGCAATGGTAGTTTTACAAACCCAATGACACTTGCTTGAGCTACAAATTATAAGTTGGAAACCGATAAGATTAAAACTTAGTGAACCGAGTATTTCAGAACATCAATGTCACTTAGCAGTGTACTCTTAGTGTTGTCCTGTACTCGAAGTTGATCATGTATTCCTTTAATATATGCCCACGAGGCGCAGATAAACATCAACAATTCCACAATCTCCCCCTCTATTCTTTGTACGGACGTGCTTTTCTTTTGCTTTTCTTTGTGAATGGATAGACGCGCTTTGGGAAATTTACCGATCGACATGCTACTTATTACCGTGCGCTGGACCGCTGGTCACCGCCGTGTATCTTATCGGGGTCACTCACGGTCGGGCCGCGCTTTCGCTTTACGCCGGAAACGGCAAGTTTCCACGGCCCGGAAGGAGGCGCGGTGACCCAACCACTTCCCAGACCGGCAACGCAGCCGCCGCTTTTGTTTTCTTCCACGCGCACCGCCGCAGAGGATCGGTGACCGGCTTGCTGCTTTCCGGTCGGGCGTGACGGGCGGACCTTTCACGGTATACTATCCATCACTAGTCGCCGGCGAAACTTCCTGGAATTTTCGTCTGTACGGCGGCGCGTGGCCACGGACTATCACTAGAGGAGAGGAGAGCACCACGGACTGACTGACTTGCTGCTCGATCTCTTCTTCTTCTACCTAGCTTGGCTTCGGCGTCGATCACCAGTCCCCGCGTTCCGAGCCAAGAGAGAAGATGGGCCGCGGGAGGACGGAGATGAAGAGGATCCACAACGACGTGTCGCGCCGGGCCACCTTCGGCAAGCGCCGCCGCGGCCTGCTCAAGAAGGCGGGCGAGCTCGCCGTGCTCTGCGGCGTGGACCTCGGCCTCCTCGTCTTCGACGACGGCGGCGCCGGCAAGCTGTTCGACTACTGCAGCCCCAGCACAAGGTCCGTTCTCCGTCCGTTCCGTCACGCGCTAGTCGAGACAAGCGAGATTCTGCATTATGGTTTTGATGATCATGCCGATTACTGAATCTGCATCCCTTGCAAGTGCCATCTTTGGCATCGTCCTAGCCTGCCGCAGTATTGGCAATTGGCATGCTCGAATTGTGTTTTGTTTGTGATCAAGTTAGCCAGATGATGCTTTCTAATTTGGCTCTGCTTTTAATCTTCTGCTCGGATTCAGATGCTTATGTTCATATTCAGTGTACAATATTACTATAGTTGTGACATATTTATACTTCACCTGTCAATGTTAAGCTGGAGCGAGCTAATTGAGCGCTACGAGAGCATCACCAACCACAAGTTCCAGTTCCAGTTCCAGTTCCAGGGGATAGATCATGATGATGATGATCAGGTCAATAAACAAACACATCCAGTCATGTACAACATACAGTACATACACACATTTGTACACTCAGAGTTAACTGCATGCTTGCCTTTCTGATTGATCTATGCGATTCTTCGCACACAGCAACAGTTGGCGGATCTGAGGCGTGAGCGTGACCGTCTCGAGGCCAGCGTGAGGAGGCAAACCGGAGAAGATCTGCCATTCGCCGCGACGGCGGCCGAACTGGACGATCTGGAGCAGCGGCTGGAGTGCGTGCTGGGTGAAGTCCGTGAAATGAAGGTACACACATCCTACACTGCACACAATTCTGTGTTGCTCACATGCCCAGTGTTTGAGTGAGCTGCATGACAGTCTCGTGTGTGTGCAGGATAAGCTGCTGGAGCAGCAGTTGGACGAGTCATACCACAAGGTAAGTAGCGTAATCCTTTTTAGGAGAACCAAAATCGATTCAGAGGCATACAAAGCAATTTTGCATCCGGAATTGAACTGTGAATGACATTGTGCGTCTGACACGTAGGTGCGCATCTTGCAGGACCAGAACAGCTTCCTTCGCCGCCTGGTAATTTGCATCTCTGCTTGCCTGCTAAGCTGCTATGCATGCTGGCTTCCTGAATGTGTCTTCACTCTTTGTCAGATGGGCCAGGAGGGGCAGCAATGTGCTGCTGTGGAGGCATCAGCTGTGGCGCCGAAGCTACCGGCGCCGGCGCTCGGGGGATCCTTCCCAGAGGAGGAGGAGTTGACGGCCCTGCGTTTGTGGCCGCGGCAGCTCCCCGACGTGTAAGGCATATGCCTGAAGCCCAGCCTGCAACTCCGGTGATTAAGGTCGTGGGCATGGACACACTACTAGACTACCTTCCTGCAGAAAAAAAGACTGCCTTATTGGTGATCAATCTGCATCCTAACAAGACTGCCTTATTGTTCTGTTGTTTTGCAGGTCGAAGGGAGATGATAGCCTGACGGAACACAGACGGAGATTATAATTGACGATTAGTTATTAAGAATCTAGCTTAAACTTACTAGTAGCAGGCCTAAGGATCCGACGTATGTTCAGAGAGCATGCATATATACGTTAACAAGTAGCAGACGGACGCCAGTATTTTGCTCCGCACAATTTCCTGTACGACTGTGTGAGCAGCACTCCCAAATCCCCATATGTAAGTAGTGTCACGTTGGTTCATATGAATTTTACATCAGTGTTGGAGCTCTCTTTTTTTTTGAAAGAAAGTGTTGGAGCTCTGACGTGAATGGATTGATCAACATGCATGGGTACTACTTCGATTTTTTAGGTATAAATATCGCTAAGGTTTATTAGTCAACCATAGCTTCCTTCTTCCGTGCAGCCTTGCCACGAGAGATGGAGCGTTGTGTGCCTGCTTGCCTGGTGCTGGGCTAACAGGCCCTGCAAGTTACACCAAATTGGATGCGCAGCGCAGCTAGGGTTCTTCGCTAGAGAATGTGCCAATATTAACCCAAACTGGAAAATTACAAAAGCTATTCAAACAAAAAATTGGAGGGGGGAGTTCATGTTGCTTCGCTGAACTTGTTCTAGAGTTTTAGATAGACTTTTAGGTAGTAAAACTTAAATTTCGATTTGGTTCAGTTTACATCCAAACTTTGTAAACCGTTCACCTTGGCGAATTCAGCAAGCTAGTCGCACTCCATACTTGAGTTGCCTGTGTGCATGTGGCTGCGGGTTGCCTGCCTGCTTCACGACGGCCGGCTTGGATCGATCACGCCTTATTTCCAGGAAGTCGTCCATTGTGATAGTTGATAAACTCGGGACGAGACTTGAGGAACTGGTAGAACTCCTCGTCCGGCGGAGATACTCCACGTAGCCTCCCCCGCTCTTGAGGTGTCAAGTCTGCAAAAAAGCCTAATTTTGGGGAGCCTTTCTTTCGTGCAGACGAGGAGTGGTGTGAGTCGAGTTCGTCCACTCTGGCCTTGAACAGTTGAAACCGCATGGCCTTCTCTTCCTCATCGAAGTATGTTTTGTTGTACTTCTTCATCCAGTCCTCGAACTCCGCCTCGGCGCCTCCATGTCCCGCTCTTCCTTCAAGGGCCTTCCGATCGTCGCACACATCGTCGCTGATGATCTTTCCGGGCTTCATGTCGGTCACCTCCTTCCTGGCCTTCTCGTCCCCAATCACCTTGCCAGCTGACTCATATATGCCTTTCTTGAGATACAGAGACGCCAATCCAGCAGATGACGCAGCCGCGGCTACAACAGCGCCACCAACGGCGAGGCTCCTCGAGCAGAGGAGAAAGCTTGCCGGCCTCCCCGCACCCGATTCTCGGATGGCCGGCGCTTGTGCCTGCGCGCGTGGCGAGGACCTCCGTGTGAGGAGCGAACCGAGGGCCCGGAGAGACATGGTTGCGACCGCCCCCCTCTTCGATTTCCTTTTCCTTGTCTCCGCCGCGGCAGCCGCCTCGCCTCGATTCTAGGGTTTAGCAGACCTTCGCACGTGTCCGGAGTGTTGTACTATTGCATTGCGAATGTCAACCTCAGAGCATCTACGCACACTCCGCGCGCTAAAATTCGGATTTTTTTATGCACCAGCCAGCTCTAGCAAAAGCTATAAAATAGTACGCGCGTAAAAAAAGGTTCGAACACGTGCTAAAATGCACTATCACATGCTGCAAATTTGGAACGCCGGATTACGCACGCTTCACAATTTGCACTGCGTGTTTTTTTGACACGCGTTTTTAGGCATCTGATAAATCAATGTTGGATCCCGCACACAAACTATTTTGGCGTGCAAAACTTTTGTACACCTGTTGAAGATGCTCTTAGAGCAACTCCAACGCGATGACCCAAACGGACGCGCGCTTTGTCCGTTGTCCGTTTGGAACCGTCAGATGGATGGATGAGTCTGTTTTCCGATTTTGGATCGGCATGTACGTCCAACGGGAGACAGAATCATATTTACCTGCGTCCAAATAAAAAATCTATATGATAAACATGTGGCCGAAAATAACCTTAATAGCACATAATTAAAATAAATGTCTGGTCAACCACCGGTCAAAGTCCACTTAATTATTAACTAAACAATAAAAAGAACTCCGGGCCACACGCTACCCTAGGCGTCCGTCTTGCCCTTGTCGTCGTTGTCATCGCCGGTGAGGTCCATGAAGACGGGAGGCGGACCAGCCCATCCGAACGCGGTTTGATAGGCCGCCAGGACATCCTCCTCCGGCGTCTGCTACAGCCGCGACATTGTGGCGAGGGGGTGCGCTCCTCCTTCTCATCCTCAAGGCGTAGTGCCTCCTCGTCGCGGCACATCTGCCGCTCGCCGTCAGCCTCCTCCTTGGCAAGTTAATGCGCCTTTCGGTACTCAAGGTGGGCCGCCTCCTCCTCCGACGCCGCGGCGTAGTGGATGGGAGGCACGCTCACCCACTCGCGGTACTCGCCGGTCCAAGAGTAGGACTGAAGGAAATATGCCCTAGAGGCAATAATAAAGTTATTATTTATTTCCTTATATCATGATAAATGTTTATTATTCATGCTAGAATTGTATTAACCGGAAACATAATACTTGTGTGAATACATAGACAAACAAAGTGTCACTAGTATGCCTCTACTTGACTAGCTCGTTAATCGAAGATGGTTATGTTTCCTAACCATAAACAAAAGAGTTGTTATTTGATTAACGGGATCACATCATTAGGAGAATGATGTGATTGACATGACCCATTCCATTAGCTTAGCACCCGATCGTTTAGTATGCTGCTATTGCTTTCTTCATGACTTATACATGTTCCTATAACTATGAGATTATGCAACTCCCGTTTACCGGAGGAACACTTTGGGTACTACCAAACGTCACAACGTAACTGGGTGATTATAAAGGAGTATTACAGGTGTCTCCAAAGGTACATGTTGGGTTGGCGTATTTCGAGATTAGGTTTTGTCACTCCGATTGTCGGAGAGGTATCTCTGGGCCCTCTCGGTAATGCACATCACTTAAGCCTTGCAAGCATTGCAACTAAATGAGTTAGTTGCGGGATGATGTATTACAGAACGAGTAGACTTGCCGGCAACGAGATTGAACTAGGTATTGGAATACCGACGATCGAATCTCGGGCAAGTAACATACCGATGACAAAGGGAACGACGTATGTTGTTATGCGGTCTGACCGATAAAGATCTTCGTAGAATATGTAGGAGCCAATATGGGCATCCAGGTCCCGCTATTGGTTATTGACCGAAGACGTGTCTCGGTCATGTCTACATTGTTCTCGAACCCGTAGGGTCCGCACGCTTAAGGTTACGATGACAGTTATATTATGAGTTTATGCATTTTGATGTACCGAAGGTTGTTCGGAGTCCCGGATGTGATCACGGACATGACGAGGAGTCTCGAAATGGTCGAGACATAAAGATTGATATATTGGAAGCCTATGTTTGGATATCGGAAGTGTTTCGGGTGAAATCAGGATTTTACCGGAGTACCGGGAGGTTACCGGAACCCCCCGGGAGCTTTATGGGCCATGATGGGCCTTAGTGGAAAAGAGAAGAGGCAGCCCCTCATGGGCTGCGCGCCCCTCCCCTCCCTTGGTCCAAATAGGACAAGGAGAGGGGGCCGGCCCCTCTCTCTCTTTTCCCCCCTCCGCGAATCCTATTCCAACTAGGATTGGGGGGGGGGGGGGCAATCCTACTCCTAGAGGGAGTAGGACTCTTCTGGCGCGGCCTCCTTGGCCGGCCAGCCTCCCCCCTTTAGTCCTTTATATACGGAGGCAGGGGCACCCCAGAAACACACAAGTTGATCCACGTGATCTTTTCCTTAGCCGTGTGCGGCGCCCCCAGCCACCATAGTCCTCAATAATATTGTAGCGGAGTTTAGGCGAAGCCCTGCTGCTGTAGTACATCAAGATCGTCTCCACGCCGTCATGCTGACGGAACTCTTCCCCGACACTTTGCTGGATCGGAGTCCGGGGATCGTCATCGAGCTGAACGTGTGCTAGAACTCGAAGTTGCCGTAGTTTCGGTGCTTGATCGGTCGGATCGTGAAGACATACGACTACATCAACCAAACGCTTCCGTTATCGATCTACTAGGTATGTAGATCACAGTCCCCCCTCTCGTTGCTATGTGTCACATGATCTTGCGTGTGCGTAGGAAATTTTTTGAAATTACTACGTTCCCCAACAGTGGCATCCGAGCCTAGGTTTTATGTGTTGATGTTATATGCACGAGTAGAACACAAGTGAGTTGTGGGCGATATAAGTCATACTGCTTACCAGCATGTCATACTTTGGTTCGGCGGTATTGTTGGATGAAGCGGCCCGGACCGACATTACACGTACGCTTACGTGAGACCGGTTCTCCCGACGTGCTTTGCACATAGGTGGCTTGCGGGTGACAGTTTCTCCAACTTTAGTTGAACCAAGTGTGGCTACGCCCGGTCCTTGTGAAGGTTAAAACAGCACCAACTTGACAAACTATCGTTGTGGGTTTTGATGCGTAGGTAAGAACGGTTCTTGCTAAGCCCGTAGCAGCCACGTAAAACTTGCAACAACAAAGTGGAGGACGTCTAACTTGTTTTTGCAGGGCATGTTGTGATGTGATATGGTCAAGACGTGATGAGATATAAGTTATTGTATGAGATGATCATGTTTTGTTGAAGTTATCGGCAACCGGCAAAATCCTTATGGTTGTCTCTTTATTGCATAAGATGCAAGCGCCAAATAATTGCTTTACTTTATTGCTATGCGATAGCAATAGTTGCAAGAGCAATAGTTGGCGAGACGACCGTGTGACGACACATTGATATAGATCAAGATGATGGAGATCATGGTGTCATGCCGGTGACGATAGAGATCATGACAGTACTTTGGAGATGGAGATCAAAGGCGCAAGATGATGATGGCCATATCATGTCACATATTTTGATTGCATATGACGTTTATCTTTTATACATCTTATTTTGCTTAGTTTGATGGTAGCATTTTAAGATGATCTCTCACTAATTATCAAGAAGTGTTCTCCCTGAGTATGCACCATTGCGAAAGTTCTTCGTGCTGAGACACCACGTGATGATCGGGTGTGATAGGCTCTACGTTCAAATACAACGGGTGCAAAACAGTTGCACACGCGGAATACTCAGGTTATACTTGACGAGCCAAGCATATACAGATATGGCCTCGGAACACGGAGATCGAAAGGTCGAGCGTGAATCATATAGTAGATATGATCAACATAGTGATGTTCACCAATGAAACTACTCCATCTCACGTGATGATCGGACATGGTTTAGTTGATTTGGATCACGTTATCACTTAGAGGATTAGAGGGATGTCTATCTAAGTGGGAGTTCTTAAGTAATATGATTAAATTGAACTTAAATTTATCATGAACTTAGTCCTGGTAGTATTTTGCAAATCATGTTGTAGATCAATAGCTCGCGTTGTTGCTTCCCTGTGTTTATTTTGATATGTTCCTAGAGAAAATTGTGTTGAAAGATGTTAGTAGCAATGATGCGGATTGGATCCGTGATCTGAGGTTTATCATCATTGCTGCACAGAAGAATTGTGTCCTTGATGCACCGCTAGGTGACGGACCTATTGCAGGAGCAGATGCAGACGTTATGAACGTTTGGCTAGCTCAATATGATGACTACTTGATAGTTTAGTGCACCATGCTTAATGGCTTAGAATCGGGACTTCAAAGACGTTTTGAACGTCATGGAGCATATGAGATGTTCCAGGAGTTGAAGTTAATATTTCAAGCAAATACCCGAGTTGAGAGATATGAAGTCTCCAACAAGTTCTATAGCTAAAAGATGGAGGAGAATCGCTCAACTAGTGAGCATGTGCTCAGATTGTCTGAGTACTACAATCGCTTGAATCAAGTGGGAGTTAATCTTCCAGATAAGATAGTGATTGACAGAATTCTCTAGTCACCATCACCAAGTTAGTAGGACTTCGTGATGAACTATGATATGCAAGGGATAACGGAAACGATTCCCAAGCTCTTCGTAATGCGGAAATTGACGAAGGTAGAAATCGAGAAAAACATCAAGTGTTGATGATAGACAAGACCACTAGTTTCAAGAAAAGGGCAGAGGGAAGAAGGGGAACTTCAAGAAGAACAGCAAGCAAGTTGCTGCTCAAGTGAAGAAGCCCAAGTCTGATCCTAAGCCTGAGACTAAGTGCTTCTACTGCAAAGGGACTGATCACTGGAAGCGGAACTACCCCAAGTGATTGGTAGATAAGAAGGATGGCAAAGTGAACATAAGTATATTTGATATACATGTTATTGATGTGTACTTTACTAGTGTTTATAGCAACCCCTCAGTATTTGATACTAGTTCAGTTGCTAAGATTAGTAACTCGAAACGGGAGTTGCAGAATAAACAGAGAATAGTTAAGGGTGAAGTGACGATGTGTGTTGGAAGTGGTTCCAAGATTGATATGATCATCATCGCACACTCCCTATAAATTCGGGATTAGTGTTGAACCTAAATAAGTGTTATTTGGTATTTACGTTAAGCATGAATATGATTTGATCATGTTTATTGTAATACAGTTATTCATTTAAGTAAGAGAATAAATTGTTGTTCTGTTTACATGAATAAAACCTTATATGGTTACACACCCAATGAAAATAGTTCATTGGATCTCGATTGTAATGATACACATAATCATAATATTGAAACCAAAAGATACAAAGTTAATAATGATAGTACAACTTATTTGTAGCACTACCGTTTAGGTCATATTGGTGTAAAGCGCATGAAGAAACTCCATGCTGATGGGATTTTGGAATCACTTGATTATGAATCACTTGATGCTTGCGAACCATGCCTCATGGGCAAGATGACTAAGACTCCGTTCTCCGGAGCGAGCAACTGACTTATTGGAAATAATACATACTGATGTATGCGGTCCAATGAGTGTTAAGGCTCACGGCAAGTATCGTTATTTTCTGAACTTCACAGATGATTTGAGCAGATATGGGTATATCTACTTGATGAAACATAAGTCTGAAACATTTGAAAAAGTTCAAAGAATTTCAGAGTGAAGTGGGAAATCATCGTGACAAGAAAATAAACTTTCTACGATCTGATCGCGGAGACAAATATTTGAGTTACGAGTTTGGTCTTCAATTAAAACAATGTGGAATAGTTTCACAAACTCATGCCACATGGAACACCACAGCATAATGGTGTGTCCGAACGTCATAACCATACTTTATTGGATATAGTGCAATCTATGATGTCTCTTACCGATCTACCACTATCGTTTTGGGGTTATGCATTAGAGACAGCTGCATTCACGTTAAATAGGGCACTATCTAAGTCCGTTGAGACGACACAATCTGAACTGTGGTTTGGCAAGAAACCAAAGTTGTCGTTTCTTAAAGTTTGGGATTGTGATGCTTATATGAAAAAGTTTCATCCTAATAAGCTCAAACCCAAATCGGAGAAATATGTCTTCATAGGATACCCAAAGGAGACTATTGGGTACACCTATCACAAATCCGAAGGCAAGACTTTTGTTGCTAAATTCGGAGTTTTTCTAGAGAAGGAGTTTCTCTCGAAAGAAGTGAGTGGGAGGAAAGTAGAACTTGATGAGGTAACTGTTCCTGCTCCCTTATTGGAAAGTAGTTCATCACAGAAATCTGTTCCTGTGACTACTACACCAATTAGTGAGGAAGCTAATGATGATGATCATGTAACTTCAGATCAAGTTACTACTGAATCTCGTAGGTAAACCAGAGTGAGATCCGCACCAGAGTGGTACAGTAATCCTGTTCTGGAAATCATGTTACTAGACCATGACGAACTTGCGAACTATGAGGAAGCGATGATGAGCCCAGATTCCGCGAAATGGTTTGAGGCCATAAAGTCTGAGATATGATCCATGTATGAGAACAAAGTATGGACTTTGATGGATTTGCCCGATGATCGGCAAGCCATAGAAAATAAATGGATCTTCAAGAGGAAGACGGATGCTGATAGTAGTGTTACTATCTACAAAGCTAGAATTGTCGCAAAAGGTTTTCGACAAGTTCAAGGTGTTGACTACGATGAGATTTTCTCACTCGTATATATGCTTAAGTCTGTCCGAATCATGTTAGCAATTGCCGCATTTTATGAAATCTGGCAAATGGATAAACAAAACTGCATTCCTTAATGGAATTCTTAAAGAAGAGTTGTATATGATGCAACCAGAAGGTTTTGTCAATCCTAAAGGTGTTAACAAAATATGCAAGCTCCAACGATCCATCTATGGACTGGTGCAAGCATCTCGGAGTTGGAATATACGCTTTGATAAGTTGATCAAAGAATATAGTTTTATACAGACTTACGGTGAAGCCTGTATTTACAAGAAAGTGAGTGGGAGCACTACAACATTTCTGATAAGTATATGAGAACAACATATTGTTGATCAGAAATAATGTATAATTTTCTGGAAAGCATAAAGGAATATTTGAAAGGAGTTTTTCAAAGAAAGACCTCGGTAAAGCTGCTTACATATTGAGCATCAAGATCTATAGAGATAGATCAAGATGCTTGATAAGTTTTTCAATGAGTACATACCTTGACAAGATTTTGAAGTAGTTCAAAATGGAACAATCAAAGAAAGAGTTCTTGCCTGTGTTGCAAGGTGTAAAATTGAGTAAGACTCAAAGCCCGACCACGGCAGAAGATAGAAATAGAATGAAAGTCATTCCCTATGCCTCAGCCATAGGTTCTATAAAGTATGTCATGCTGTGTACCGGATCTATTGTATACCCTACACTGTGTTAAGCAAGGGAGTACAATAGTGATCTAAGAGTAGATCACTGGACAGCGGTCAAAATTATCCTTAGTGGAATAAGGAAATATTTCTCAATTATGGAGGTGACAAAAAGGTTCGTCGTAAAAAGTTACGTCGATGCAAGTTTTGACACAGATCTGGATGACTCTAAGTCTCGATCTAGATACATATTGAAAGTGGGAGCAATAAGCTAGAGTAGCTCCGTGCAGAGCATTGTTGACATAGAAATTCGCAAAATACTTACGGATCTGAATGTGACAGGCCCATTGACTAAAATTATCTCACAAGCAAAACATGATCACACCTTAGTACTCTTTGGGTGTTAATCACATAGCGATGTGAACTAGATTACTGACTCTAGTAAACCCTTTGGGTGTTGATCACATATCGATATGAACTATGGGTGTTAATCACATGGTGATGTGAACTATTGCTGTTAAATCACATGGCGATGTGAACTAGATTATTGACTCTAGTGCAAGTGGGAGACTGAAGGAAATATGCCCTAGAGGCAATAATAAAGTTATTATTTATTTCCTTATATCATGATAAATGTTTATTATTCATGCTAGAATTGTATTAACCGGAAACATAATACTTGTGTGAATACATAGACAAACAAAGTGTCACTAGTATGCCTCTACTTGACTAGCTCGTTAATCGAAGATGGTTATGTTTCCTAACCATAAACAAAAGAGTTGTTATTTGATTAACGGGATCACATCATTAGGAGAATGATGTGATTGACATGACCCATTCCATTAGCTTAGCACCCGATCGTTTAGTATGTTGCTATTGCTTTCTTCATGACTTATACATGTTCCTATAACTATGAGATTATGCAACTCCCGTTTACCGGAGGAACACTTTGGGTACTACCAAACGTCACAACGTAACTGGGTGATTATAAAGGAGTACTACAGGTGTCTCCAAAGGTACATGTTGGTTTGGCGTATTTTGAGATTAGGTTTTGTCACTTCGATTGTCGGAGAGGTATCTCTGGGCCCTCTCGGTAATGCACATCACTTAAGCTTTGCAAGCATTGCAACTAAATGAGTTAGTTGCGGGATGATGTATTACAGAACGAGTAAAGAGACTTGCCGGCAACGAGATTGAACTAGGTATTGGAATACCGACGATCGAATCTCGGGCAAGTAACATACCGATGACAAAGGGAACGACGTATGTTATTATGAAGTCTGACCAATAAAGATCTTCGTAGAATATGTAGGAGCCAATATGGGTATCCAGGTCCCGCTATTGGTTATTGACCGAAGACGTGTCTCGGTCATGTCTACATTGTTCTTGAACCCGTAGGGTCCGCACGCTTAAGGTTACGATGACACTTATATTATGAGTTTATGCATTTTGATGTACCGAAGGTTGTTCGGAGTCCCGGATGTGATCACGGACATGACGAGGAGTCTCGAAATGGTCGAGACATAAAGATTGATATATTGGAAGCCTATGTTTGGATATCGGAAGTGTTCTGGGTGAAATCGGGATTTTACCGGAGTACCGGGAGGTTACCGGAACCCCCCGGGAGCTTTATGGGCCATGATGGGCCTTAGTGGAAAAGAGAAGAGGCAGCCCCTCATGGGCTGCGCGCCCCTCCCCTCCCTTGGTCCGAATAGGACAAGGAGAGGGGGCCGGCCCCTCTCTCTCTTTCCCCCCCTCCGCGAATCCTATTCCAACTAGGATTGGGGGGGGGGGGGATCCTACTCCCAGAGGGAGTAGGACTCTTCTGGCACGCCCTCCTTGGCCGGCCAGCCTCCCCCCTTTAGTCCTTTATATACGGAGGCAGGGGCACCCCAGAAACACACAAGTTGATCCACGTGATATTTTCCTTAGCCGTGTGCGGCGCCCCCAGCCACCATAGTCCTCGATAATATTGTAGCGGAGTTTAGGCGAAGCCCTGCTGCTGTAGTACATCAAAATCATCTCCACGCCGTCGTGCTGACGGAACTCTTCCCCGACACTTTGCTGGATCGGAGTCCGGGGATCGTCATCGAGCTGAACGTGTGCTAGAACTCGGAGGTGCCATAGTTTCGGTGCTTGATCGGTCGGATCGTGAAGACGTACGACTACATCAACCAAACGCTTCCGTTGTCGATCTACTAGGTATGTAGATCACACTCCCCCCCCTCTCGTTGCTATGCGTCACATGATCTTGCGTGTGCGTAGGAATTTTTTTGAAATTACTACGTTCCCCAACAAGGACTCCTCGGGCCAAGTCAGCGGCGGTGGCGACTGCTTCCGCGTAGGCGCGGGCTCGGGCTCAGCCTTGGTCTCGACGAAGGGTGGTGGCGGCAGGACGAAGAGCGGAGCGTGGACAGAATCCCTCGCCGTCAACAACGGAGGGCTTGGTCCAGCCATCCCAATGTGCATCCTCCTCGAGCTGGATCGCCTCCATCGCATGCTGCAGGGCCTCCACGCGGGCGGCTTGGTACACCGCCTCCACCTCCTCTAGCAAAACGCGTGGGGGCGGTGACGGAACGTCATGGTCGACGTGGACGCCGCGACGGTGCTCCTCCTCGTGCTCTAGCGCAAACCAGCGGCCCTAGTTAGGGGAGTCTGGCATGTAGGCACTCATCGTGTGCTGTTCGGGCGTAAGGACCTTGCGACATCGGCGAACCTCCTCAGAATGCGCCCGCGCCGAGCGTGGCACCACCGGATGGGGATCGGGTGCGGGTCCAGATGCCAGTCGTGCAGTAGGTTCACATACGTATACTGCATGTGCCGGCGGTACTGCCAGTGACACCGCGCCTGGTGGATTGGTATGTACAGCCTCTCCTGCTCCCGTGGTGGCGAGCCGCGTCTAGCCAACGGAGGAGGAAGCGTGCGGGAAGAGCTCGTGCCGGAGCTGAACCTCCCCCTCCTCTTCCCCTTCCCGTTGAAGAAGCCCATGGCTGATGGCTGGTTGGCTAGGGTTTTTTGGTTGCCAGCGATGGAGCAAGCGTGGCCAGATGTGAACGAGGAGATGGAAGTGGATGAGGCCGGCCCCGCCACACGCTTTCATTAAAAAGGACGGGCACGCGGCCTTTCCACACACTACCAGGCGGACCCGAGGTAGGTCACCGCGTTTAATACGATCGCATGTGGTGGTTGGTTGGCTGGCATGTGGGGCCGCGACGGACACTGAGGGGACGCGTGGCGCGTCCGCTTGATGTCCGCGCCGACACATTTCAGGCCCAATTTTGGGACTGAAATGCGTCGGCGCGGACATGAAGCAGACACATTTTGGGTTTGGGTCGTCGCGTTGGACCGGCGTTTTTGTCTGTCGTGACCCAAACGGACATGGGCGGACGAAATGGGTCGCCGCGTTAGAGTTATACTTATATTGTACTTAGGCCTTGTACAATGCAAGATGCTTAGGAGAGGTGTTTGAAGAAATAAACCAAGCTTTCTTTAAGCACCGGTGCTTATTTGTACAGGGTAGATGCTTAACTAGGGGTCCCCGCAGAAATAGACACTGATATTTCAGAAAAACCCGGTTTATTTTCTAAGCACCTCCCTAAGACCTTGTATAATGCAAGGTATCTAGGAGATGTGCTTGAAGAAATAAATCAGATTTCTCTTAAGCACCGGTGCTTATTTGTATAGGGTAAACGCGTATTTAGCCATCTCTCTTATAGAAATAGACACGGATGCTTAAAAATGATTTATTTTTGTAAGCACGTCCTTAAACACCTAGCATTGTACAAGGCCTAAATATCTATCATTGTACAAGGCCTAAGCATGTAGCATTATACAATGTTTGCTTTTTTCTTCTTTTTTTGTTTAATTATTTTTATTTACATTTCTGAAATAGGATCCTATTATATTTCAAAATAAGTAGGTGTAGTGTTAAAAAAGGTTTGTGATATTCAAAATGTTGACTAAAGAAAATGTTCATCATACTACGAAAGAATGTTCGTAATATTTCAAAAATAGTTATACATTGTAAAAAATGTTTGCATAATTCAAAATTTTCATACCTTTAAATGAATGTAAGTGAAATTCAAAAATAAATAATGTGTTTCAAATATGATCATCACATTTGTTAAAACATTTATACAATGTAAAAAGATCTTCGCGTAGTATACAAAAGTTTTTCTCACATTCAAAAAATGTTCGTCAAACTTTAAAGAAATATTCACATGTTTCAGAAAAAAAATGCTATAAAATGTAAAGAAAATATTTGCATAGCTTTAAAAATGTTTATTGTCATGTACATCGTGTTTTTGTAAAATGTTCAACGTGCATAAAAAAAATATTCAACATGTACACTAAAAGTGTACAATGTGTATTAAGAAAGTAGAAAGTTTCTGAAAAAAAAGAAAAATCTGAAGAAAACCTTGAAAAATGCATAAAACCGGAAGAAAAACGGTGAAGAAACACAAAGAATAGAAAAAAAACAATGTTAATGTAATCAATGTTGTTTCCAAAATCTATCGCAATTATCAATTGGTTATGTTTCTAAAATTAGTGCAACTAACTCACACTTTTATAAAGTAGTAGTTAATCGTGCATGCGAATTAACCTGTGGTTGAGTTGGTTAGGTGGACAGTGGTATCCCCAACCCACCAGGGTTCAAATCCTGGTGCTCAGTCTCTCGGAGGTGCTCATAGGGATAGGGTGTGCGTGTGTGCGTTTATAGGAATGAGTGTATGCGCGTGTATATGAGCGCTTGTGTCTACTGATGCTCAAAAAAAAAAGTAAATCGTGCATGTGACATGTATGCCCAATTCAACAGTTATATCAGGGAGCATACATTTTCGTATTCCACTATGATTTCTTTCTCATTTCGCTACACGGATGTTGCCTAAGTTTGGTCTTTCGAAATCTGAGGCATGTCATGTCCAAGTTTGACGGTGGTCACTTTGCATCGAATGCAGACCTGCACTGGCACCTTTATTTATCCACTCAAAGGGCGTGTCGCACCCTTCGGTTTTAGATTTTCAGTACACCAAGGTTCTAATTCGTGACACATGGGGTGGTCGTCCTTGGAGAAGGCGCTTCCTGCGTATGCACCATTGATTGGGTGGTTTGGTCGTGTGTTGTTTCTACACTATCGGGATTTTGTCAGCCATTGAGTACGAAACATGGTTTGCGTCCTCATTGATGCACGAACACACTTTCTCTCATTTTTTATTCAGTACTCCCTCCGTCCCATAATATAAGATGTTTTTTGACACTTTTTGTCTTACATTATGGGACGGAGGGAGTAGAATAGGTCATGACATGATATTGTCCAGTACTAGAAAAAAAATAACCAGGGTAGACCATTGTGGAAGTTATTTGTGTAGTTAATATTGTTTCTAAGATTTATTTTCAGTTAATGCGATCGATGTTGTTTTGAAAATCTATCACAATTATTAGTAGATGGTGTTTCTAAAATCAATTAAAATTAATGGAATTAGTGGTGCTTTCATTATGTCAATGATGTGATGAATACATCATTGGAGCGTTGTGTAGCATTGAATATAGGTGGTTGAATGGCTGGAATTATTTGGATTCATCTAACTCGCACTTTTATAAGTACTAGTACACTATCTGTCCCTAATAAAGGTAAGACGTTTCACCCTGCAAAAAAAAAGACGTTTGGAAGGTAGTACTCCATCCGTCCCAAAATATGAGACCATTTTTTACACTAATCCGTTTCAAAATATAAGATCATTTTTGACACTGTTTTGGAATGGAGGGAGTAGTGGACAGTAGATATAATGCTCTCCTCTTCCATTTTGTATACCCTATAAAAAAAGTAATTCCCGTAGGAGTTGCCTCACTCAAACCGGGCTTTGTGCAGCATCCGGTGGGCAGGACCAAAATAAAACAAAAAAACGGGAGGCCCAGTTGCGGCAGGGCCCACATGAGGAGCCCTAGTGCTTGAAGGCGTTAATTGGTGGGTCGGACTCGAGCGGCACCTGCCGGAGCGTAGGCGACCAGGGCTGCAGGCCAGCAGCCGAGGAGTGAGGGTTGGACAGGGACTCGAGCAGCGCCGGCCGGAGCGCACCAGGCAAGGTCTCTCTTCTTCTGCTTCCCCGAGTTGTATCTCTCTCTCTCTCTCTCTCTCTCTCTCTCTCTCTCTCTCTCTCTCTCTCTCTCTCTCTCTCTCTCTCTCTCTCTCTCTCTCTCTCTCTCTATCTCAATTCTCAATTTCATTCCATATATAGATCGTGAGCACGGCGGCTCTAGGCCATCGGCGGGGCGGCGAACGGTGACTGGGATTCGAGTGCCGCCGGCCGAAGCGTGCCTGACCAGATCGAGCCGACGAGGGACTGAGGGTGGGGGTCGAGCAGCGGCGGAGGGGCGCCGCAGTGATCAGGCGGCGCGGAGGACTTGAGGAGAGGTAATAATTTTCTCCTGTCTTCTTAAGAGGGGAACTTTTCCCCCGTTTGATGCCAAGTCCTGATTTTTGCTACTTCAGTTTAATCTCAATCAAGAGGAACAAGCATAATCGCATGGTGACTCCATATTTAAGCTAAAAGAAGAATTATCTTTCTTTCATTCTCTCAAAGTTAAATTTTTGCACTGGTTATCTTGATTAAGAAATATACCGTGTATGGCTGTATGCAATATGAAGTTTGATCATTTACAACAAGTCATCTCGATCATGAAGTAATGCAATCTTTTTCCTTGTTCAGATCAGGGCTTTTGGTCAGGTATGGGAAGGACCGGAACCTTCGATCCGCTGCTGGGGACCATGACTAAGGCACCCAGAGTCATATGTACAGGGTGTGGCGACAGATCGAACCTGTAGTCTGCCTTGGAGCAGCTGGTGGTCTCTGTTGGGCAGCTTGGAGCTACTACGCGTGCAAGTCATGTCTGCGCACCTACGGACGCTACATGAACGGCGAGACAAGCGGCCCGGTGGTCGGCCGGGATGACGAGATCGACAGTGTCGTCTCCATTCTCTGCTGCAAGACCAAGAATTGTGTGGCACTCGTCGGAGCCCCAGGGGTGGGCAAGACGGCCATCGCCGAGGGCCTCGCGCAACGGATTGCTGCTGGGAAGGTCCCTGCCGAGCTTTCCAAGGCACGTGTCGTGGAGGTTGATCTGGGGGCCATGGTGGCCGGCACTGTACTGCGTGGTATGTTTGAAGAGAGAATTCCTTATTTAACACCCGCTTAAATTTTTGTGCCCTATTTAACACCGTAAAACTTTTTCTTCCTTATCTAACAACAATGTTAAAATTTGCTTCCTTTATGACACTTCCGTCTATTTTGAGTATTAATCACTAGTAGAAAAAAGGGCTTTGGTCCAGGCCGGGTAAGCCCATTAGTCCCGGTTCAGTCCAGAACCGGGACCAATGGGTGCATTTATCCCGGTTCATGCGTCTAAGGCATTAGTCCCGGTTCACCGGGGCCCTTTAGTCCCGGTTCGAGCCACGAACCGGGACTAAAGGGTGCGATGCCCATTAGTCCCGGTTGGTGGCACCAACCGATACTAAAGGTTAGACCTTTAGTCTCGGTTGGTGCCACCAACCGGGACTAATGGGCATTGAGGCATTAGTACCGGTTCATGGCACGAACCGGGACTAAAGGTCCCATTTTCAAACTCTCCCCCCCCCCCCCCCCCCCCCCCCCCGACCGCCTTTTCAGTTTTAGAAAAAACAAAAAAAATGATGGAAATGTAAAAAAAATAAAATAAAATAAGTTTCCCATGTGATATGTGGTCTAATTGTTGGAAAAATTTACAAATATGAATTTCGACTTTATTTACAAGATCTCTTTGGAATTTGTAAAATGGGCATAATTTTTGCATACGAACTCGGATTAAAAAAAAAATTATATGAAAAATCATCTACTCAAAAAGTTACATCCGATCTAAGGCTGAAGCATTGTGCTACCAAGATCAGACCTGATTACACGCCAGACGGGCCATATGCATAAGAGTTAAGAGTTAAGACACATGACCTGGATGTATGTACCTCAACAGCGATATACACGAACTTATCATATACATATTATTCCAAATCTGTTTAGTTGTCCAGCTGCTATTCTCAACTTGTATAATGGTATGATGTAGTTTGAACACCAATGCTGCAATTGGACGTATGGGCAAACATATGTACCAGTACTGGTTTGTTAACTGTTCTTCTGAATAAAATTACGTCAGAGAAAATGGAATGCATTTTAGAGTAACCCACACCACCTAGAAATTTAAAACTAAAAAGGAACTTGTATAAATAAAATGTATCAATGTTGCATCTCCTTCCCCTTTTAAACAAACAAAGAAATGTAGCTGAAACCCCCAAATAAGCCAGGAGAAATCCACATCCTAATCACGTCCAGTGGCTAATGGTACTGTGCCCGTACGCACCATCCGCGTCCTCGCGGCGGCGCTTGCGGCTGGCGTCGGAGGCGGGCGCTACGGCCTGTTTGCAAATTTGTAAAATCCTCAAATTCCAAAAGGAAAAAAAGTTATGCTTAAATTTCAGTTTTTTTAAATTTTCATTAAATCTAGTCAAACTATGGTCAAACTACTTATTCAAGAAGTATTAGTGTTACTAAATAATTATTCAAGAATATTAGTGTTATTAAACAATTATTTCAGTTTTTTTGAATTTTGGTCAAATCTGGTCAAATTATGGTCAAACTGTGGTCAAACAATGGTCAAACTACTTATTCAAGAAATATTAGTGTTACTAAAAAATTATTGTTTTTTAGAACAATAGTTTCGAACTCAAACAGTGAAATGTGTGACTTCATGCTCAAGCTAAACTCCTGAGGGTTAATAGGATTGACATCTTATTATTGTCAGGAAAACAACGAGTGCAGACTTGGAAACGAGGGAGAATAGAACCTGGAATTAAGCGTGCTCAGGCTGGGGGAGTGGGAGGATGGGTGACCGTCCGGGAAGTTAGATGATTTGGAATGATGAGGGGTGATTAGAGATTAAATTGAGCAGTGATGAGGGGTGATTAGAGATTAGAGGTTAAAATAATTCAGAAATTTGAAAATAAAAAAATTTCAAAAAAAAAATTCAAAAAAAAATCAGAAAATTTCCTTTAGTACCGGTTGGTGTTACCGACCGGGACTAAAGGTGGACCGGCCACGTGGAGGGCCTTTAGTCCCGGTTCTGGTTTGAACCGGGACTAAAGGGTCAGGGCATTAGTACCGACCCTTTAGTCCCGGTTCAGGAACCGGGATTAAAGGCCCTTACGAACCGGGACAACCGGCCCTTTTTCTACCAGTGAACGGTGTTAAATGGCACATGAAAAGACGATCTTACCCCTAATGCAACTTGTGATCAAAATCATTCACATGGGGATCGATAACTTTTTCCTGCTGTTAATTGCAAAACTGGGCAGAACTTTCCTTGTAAACATGCAATTCTGGATAGTTTTTTATTTTAAAATTTAATTTAAAATTGGGCAGAACCTATGACACAATTTATATGTATATTGTTCAACACACACCTTTCAAATTTGCCAATGGCATGAGGCACTCCATATACATCCAGACTCACATCCAAGTACACATATATGACTCACATACATCATACGTATACATCATATTAGCAACCCAAAAGTGGCTCACATCATGCCCAGGTTCACATACATTACTAGTCCACACATACATCATATGTATACATCATATTAGCAACCCAAAAGTGACTCACATCATACCGAGGTTCACATACTACTCCAAGTCCACACATACATCATATTAGCAACCCAAAAGTGGCTCACATCATACCCAGGTTCACATACATTACTCCAAGTCCACACAACATGACATGAGCAGCAACAAAAGTGACATTAAGTGAAAGAAGTTCACAAGCTGAGCCGCCTTTTGCTTCTTGTGCCCATTGCAGGGCTAGTTGGGTAAGCTTTTTTGCTTCTAGTGCCCATTGCAGGGCTGTCAAATGGCACCATCGGATTGTTTTGATCCTTTTTAGCAAGCTCCATCTTCCTTGTGGCCCTTAAAATAATAACATGGTTGTCAAATTATTGTAGTGCATGTATGACAACAATACATATGGATATATTTGATACATGTATGGCAGCAAATAACAATATCAACTATGCATAATATGTGATATTAAAATCCAAAAATAGAAAAGGTCACCTTTTCCCCCCTTTTGCATTTTTCTTGTTTGTAGTCTCCAATGTTTGGTTATGCTTTCCCTTCTTCTTGGTTGTAGTTTCCAAGTTTTGGCTATGGATTACATGAATACATACAAATCGAACTCAGTTTTTGTTTGGCACAAATAAAAACTCAGTTATCATTTGGAACAAGCATTGGTGTAGAATCGATAACCTTGGTGGAAAATACATAGCGGCTGCCAGCGCGTCATCACCTCTTGGCACAATGGATGACTCGAATGTTTTAATAGTTTTCCTCCTCTTCTTTGGTGGTTCTCTACACGAGAAATGAGAAAGTAGTGAACATTCATAGGTGATTACAAAACAATAATGCAAGAAAGTAGTTAACATGCAATGGGAGAGTAGAATGGATAGTAGATTACCTCACAGCCATGAAAGCAGCAATGTCATCTTTGTTACCCTTCTTGCACTTATGCCAATGGTGCCCGTATTCCTTGCAAATAGGGCACAAGTGCTGGCCACTTTTCCTTTTTTCTCACCACAACCCTTATGCCTCTCAGTTTGGGGCCGACTAGCTACAACTTTTAACAAGGGTGGATGCATGAAGAATCCATGGTTAGATTCAGGCCACTGGGTCTTGTCACACATAGCAGGGATTAGTTGGCCATAAGCTGCCCTAAACTTGTCAATGGAGTAATACGAGTCCACATAATTCTGTATATGTGCATTAACAAGTGATGTGATGAATGCTAGAGCATGCTTGCAAGGAAGGCCGGAAACTTGCCATTGTCTACAAGAACATGTGTTGCCATGCAAGTTGACGACAAACCTAAACCCGCTGCCTCCCAATTGAGTAACTTCAGCAACTTCTTCCGAGCTTTCTACCACCTCCAAGTTTAACTCTCTACTCTTTGCATTCAACTTCTTCATTATGTGGGGCAAAATTAATAAGCCAGCTAACTTCTTTGCTACTTTTCTCCTTCGATTCCACATGATCATAATCATCTGCCTAAGCTTGTCCATTAAGTCATCAAAGTTCAAGGACCTGTGGTGCTTAATCCATTTATTGAAGCACTCTGCCAGGTTGTTGGTTACATAGTCCACCTTACAAATGGTTGAGAACTGACTCCTAGTCCACAACCTAGTGTGCCACTTCCTAAGATATGTAGTTGCCGTTGGCTTTGCTGTCTCCATTGCAACCCAATTTTTCTCAAATATATACTTGTTCCATGAGTAAGCAGCAGCCCAAAGATGGTCATCAAATACCTTTCCGTGATACTTTTTCTTGAAGTTTGACACCAAGTGAAACATGCATTCCCTATGTTCTACCTCTGGGAAAACTTCCTTTACCCCTGTCATCACCGCCTGCCCAGCATCAGTGCTTATGGCTAAGCCCCTTGGCGACCCTATGGCTGAAGGAAATATGCCCTAGAGGCAATAATAAAGTTATTATTTATTTCCTTATATCATGATAAATGTTTATTATTCATGCTGGAATTGTATTAACCGGAAACATAATACATGTGTGAATACATAGACAAACAGAGTATCACTAGTATGCCTCTACTTGACTAGCTCGTTGATCAAAGATGGTTATGTTTCCTAACCATAGACATGAGTTGTCATTTGATTAACGGGATCACATCATTAGGAGAATGATGTGATTGACTTGACCCATTTCGTTAGCTTAGCACTTGATCGTTTAGTTTGTTACTATTGCTTTCTTCATGACTTATACATGTTCCTATGACTATGAGATTATGCAACTCCCGTTTACCGGAGGAACACTTTATGTGCCACCAAACGTCACAACGTAACTGGGTGACTATAAAGGTGCTCTACAGGTGTCTCCGAAGGTACTTGTCGGGTTGGCATATTTCGAGATTAGGATTTTTTCACTCCGATTGTCGAAGAGGTATCTCTGGGCCCACTCAGTAATGCACATCACTATAAGCCTTGCAAGCATTGCAACTAATGAGTTAGTTGCGGGATGATGTGTTACGGAACGAGTAAAGAGACTTGCCGGTAACGAGATTGAACTAGGTATTGAGATACCGACGATCGAATCTCGGGCAAGTAACATACCGATGACAAAGGGAATAACATATGTTGTTATGCGGTCTGACCGATAAAGATCTTCGTAGAATATGTGGGAGCCAATATGAGCATCCAGGTTCCGCTATTGGTTATTGACCGGAGACGTGTCTCGGTCATGTCTACATTGTTCTCGAACCCATAGGGTCCGCACGCTTAAGGTTTCGATGACAGTTATATTATGAGTTTATGAGTTTTGATGTACCGAAGGAGTTCGGAGTCCCGGATGAGATCGGGGACATGACGAGGAGTCTCGAAATGGTCGAGACGTAAAGATCGATATATTGGACGACTATATTCGGACATCGGAAAGGTTCCGACTGATTCGGGTATTTTTCGAAGTACCGGAGAGTTACAGGAATACGTATTGGGCCTTATTGGGCCATACGGGAAAGAAGGAAAAGGGCCTCAAGGGTGGCCGCACCCCTCCCCTTGGTCTGGTCCGAATTGGACTAGGGAAGGGGGGCGCCCCCTTCCTTCCTTCTCCATTTCCCTTCCTCTTTTCCTATTCCATATGGGAGGTGGAATCCTACTAGGACTAGGGAGTCCTAGTAGGACTCCACACTTGGCGCGCCCCCTCCTAGGGACGGCCTCCTCCTTCCTTGCTCCTTTATATACGGGTGCAGGGGGGCACCCCAAAGACACAACAATTGATCATTGATCTCTTAGTCGTTTGCGGTGCCCCATTCCACCATAATCCTCGATAATATTGTATCGGTGTTTAGGCAAAGCCCTGCGACGGTAGAACATCAAGATCGTCACCACGCCGTCATGCTGACAGAACTCTTCCCCGACATTCTGCTGGAACGTGTGCTAGAACTCGGAGGTGCCGTAGTTTCGGTGCTTGATCGGTCGGGCCGTGAAGACGTATAACTACATCAACCGCGTTGTGCTAACGCTTCCGTTTTCGGTCTACGAGGGTACGTATACAACACTCTCCTCTCTCGTTGCTATGCATCACCATGATCTTGCGTGTGCGTAGGAATTTTTTTTGAAATTACTACGTTCCTCAACAGTGGTATCAGAGCCTGTTTTATGCGTAGATGTCATATGCACGAGTAGAACACAAGTGAGTTGTGGGCGATATAAGTCATACTGCTTACCAGCATGTCACACTTTGGTTTGGGGGTATTGTTGGATGAAGTGGCACGGACCGACATTACGCGTACGCTTACGCAAGACTGGTTTTACCGCCGTGCTATGCACACAGGTGACTAGCGGGTGTCAGTTTCTCCAACTTTAGTTGAACCGAGTGTGGCTACGCTTGGTCCTTGCGAAGGTTAAAACGACACCAACTTGACAAACTATCGTTATGGTTTTGATGCGTAGGTAAGAACGGTTCTTGCTCAGCCCATAGCAGCCGCGTAAAACTTGCAACAACAAAGTAGACGACGTCTAACTTGTTGCAGGGCATGATGTGATGTGATATGGTCAAGACGTGATGAGATATAAGTTTTTGTATGAGATGATCATGTTTTGTTGAAGTTATCGGCAACTGGCAAAAGCCTTATGGTTGTCTCTCTATTGCATAAGATGCAAGCGCCAAATAATTGCTTTACTTTATCGCTATGCGATGGCAATAGTTGCAAGAGCAATAGTTGGCGAGATGACCATGTGACGACACATTGATATAAATCAAGATGATGGAGATCATGGTGTCATGCCGGTGACGATGGAAATCATGACGATGCTTTGGAGATGGAGATCAAAGGCACAAGATGATGATGGCCATATCATGTCACATATTTTTGATTACATGTGATGTTTATCTTTTATACATCTTATTTTGCTTAGTTCGACGGTAGCTTTATAAGATGATCTCTCACTAATTATCAAGGTACCAGTGTTCTCCCTGAGTATGCACCGTTGCAAAAGTTCTTCGTGCTGAGACACCACGTGATGATCGGGTGTGATAGGCTCTTCATTCAAATACAATGGATGCAAAACAGTTGCACACACCGAATACTCAGGTTAAACTTGACGAGCCTAGCATATAACAGATATGGCCTCGGAACACGGAGACCGAAAGGTCGAGCGTGAATCATATAGTAGATATGATCAACATAGTGATGTTCACCATTGAAACTACTCCATCTCACGTGATGATCGGACATGGTTTAGTTGATATGGATCACGTGATCACTTAGAGGATTAGAGGGATGTCTATCTAAGTGGGAGTTCTTAAGTAATATGATTAATTGAACTTTAATTTATTATGAACTTAGTCCTGGTAGTATTAGCATATCTATGTTGTAGATCAATAGCTCGCGTTTAGCTCCCTGTTTTATTTTTGATATGTTCCTAGAGAAAACTAAGTTGAAAGATGCTAGTAGCAATGATGCGGATTGGATCCATGATCTGAGGTTTATCCTCATTGCTGCATAGAAGAATTATGTCCTTAATGCACCGCTAGGTGACAGACCTATTGCAGGAGCAAATGCAGACGTCATGAACGTTTGGCTAGCTCAATATGATGACTACTTAATAGTTTAGTGCACCATGCTTAACAGCTTAGAATCGGGACTTCAAAGACGTTTTGAACGTCATGGATCATATGGATGTTCCAGGAGTTGAAGTTAATATTTTAAGAAAATACCGAGTTAAGAGATATGAAGTCTCCAACAAGTTCTATAGCTAAAAGATGGAGGAGAATAGCTCAAGCAGTGAGCATGTGTTCAGATTGTCTGGGTACTACAATCGCTTGAATCAAGTGGGAGTTAATCTTCCAGATAAAATAGTGATTGACAGAATTCTCTAGTCACCATCACCAAGTTAGTAGAACTTCGTGATGAACTATAGTATGCAAGGGATGATGAAAACGATTCCTGAGCTTTTCATGATGATGAAATCGATGAAGGTAGAAATCAAGAAAGAGCATCAAGTGTTGATGATTAACAAGACCACTAGTTTCAAGAAAAGGGCAATGGGAAAGAAAGGGAACTTCAAGAAGAACGGCAAGCAAGTTGCTGCTCAAGTGAAGAATCCCAAGTCTGGTCCTAAGTCTGAGACTAAGTGCTTCTACTGCAAAGGGACTGGTCACTGGAAGCGGAACTGCCCCAAGTATTTGGCGGATAAGAAGGATGGCAAAGTGAACAAAGGTATATTTGATATACAGATTATTGATGTGTATTTTACTAGTGTTCGTAGCAACCCCTCGGTATTTGATACTGGTTCAGTTGCTAAGAGTAGTAACTCGAAACGGGAGTTGCAGAATGAACATAGACTAGTTAAGGGTGAAGTGGCGATGTGTGTTGGAAGTGGTTCCAAGATTGATATGATCATCATCGCACACTCCCTATACTTTTGGGATTAGTGTTGAACCTAAATAAATGTTATTTGGTGTTTGCATTGAGCATGAATATGATTTGATCATGTTTATTGCAATACGATTATTCATTTAAGTAAGAGAATAATTTTTTGTTCTATTTACATGAATAAAACCTTATAGGGTTACACACCCAATGAAAATGGTTTGTTGGATCTCGATCGTGGTGATACACATTTTCATAATATTGATGCCAAAAGATGCAAAGTTAATAATGATAGTGCAACTTATTTGTGGCACTGCCGTTTAGGTCATATTGGTGTAAAGCGCATGAAGAAAATCCATGCTGATGGACTTTTGGAATCACTTGATTATTAATCATTTGATGCTTGCGAACCATGCCTCATGGGCAAGATGACTAAGACTCCGTTCTCCGGAACAATGGAGCGAGCAACAAATTTGTTGGAAATCATACATACTGATGTATGTGGTCCGATGAATATTGAGGCTCGCGGCAGATATCATTATTTTCTGATCTTCATAGATGATTTGAGCAGATATGAGTATATCTACTTAATGAAACACAAGTCTGAAACATTTGAAAAGTTCAAAGAATTTCATAGTGAAGTAGAGAATCATCGTAACAAGAAAATAAAAGTTTCTACGATATGATCGCAGAAGTAAAATATTTGAGTTACGAGTTTGGCCTTCAGTTAAAAACAATGTGAAATAGTTTCACTACTCATGCCATCTGGAACACCACAGCATAATGGTGTGTCCGAACGTCATAACCGTACTTTATTAGATATGGCGTGATCTATGATGTCTCTTACCGATCTATCACTATCGTTTTGGGGTTATGCATTAGAGAGAGCTGCATTCACGTTAAATAGGGCACCATCTAAATCTGTTGAGACGACACCGAAGAAACCTAAGCTGTCGTTTCTTAAAGTTTGAGGTTGCAATGCTTATGTGAACCATGATAAGCTCTAACCCAAATCGGAGAAGTGCGTCTTCATAGGATACCCAAAAGAAAATGTTGGGTACACCTTCTAGCACAGATCCGAAGGCAATATATTCGTTGCTTTGAATGGATTCTTTCTAGAAAAGGAGTTTCTCTCGAAAGAAGTGAGTGAGAGGAAAGTAGAACTTGATGAGGTAACTGTACCTGCTCCTTTATTGGAAAGTAGTTCATCACAGAAATCTGTTCCTGTGACTAGTACATCGATTAGTGAGGAAGCTAATGATGATGATCATGTAACTTCAGATCAAGTTACTACCGAACCTCATAGGTAAACCAGAGTGAGATCCGCGCCAGAGTGGTACGGTAATCCTATTCTGGAGGTCATGTTACTTGACCATGACGAGCCTACGAACTATGAGGAAGCGATGATAAGCCCAGATTCCGCGAAATGGCTTGAGGCCATGAAATCTGAGATGAGATCCATGTATGAGAACAAAGTATGGACTTTGATTGACTTGCCCAATGATCGGCGAGCCATTGAGATTAAATGGATCTTCAAGAGGAAGACGGACGCTGATAGTAGTGTTACTATCTACAAAGCTAGAATTGTCGCAAAAAGATTTTCAACAAGTTCAAGGTGTTGACTACGATGAGAGTTTCTCACTCGTATCTATGCTTAAGTCTGTTCGAATCATGTTAGCAATTGCCACATTTTATGAAATCTGGCAAGTGGATAAACAAAATTGCATTCCTTAATGGATTTATTAAAGAAGAGTTGTATATGATGCAACTAGAAGGTTTTGTCAATCCTAAAGGTACTAACAAAATATGCAAGCTCCAGCGATCCATCTATGGACTGGTGCAAGCATCTCAGAGTTGGAATATAGGCTTTGATAAGTTGATCAAAGCATATAGTTTTATACAGACTTGTGGTGAAGCCTGTATTTACAAGAAAGTGAGTGGGAGCACTACAACATTTCTGATAAGTATATGTGAATGACATATTGTTGATCGGAGCTAATGTAGAATTATTCTGCAAAGCATAAAGGAATGTTTGAAAGGAGTTTTTCAAAGAAAGACCTCGGTGAAGCTGCTTACATATTGAGCATCAAGATCTATAGAGATAGATCAAGACGCTTGATAAGTTTTTCAATGAGTACATACCTTGACAAGATTTTGAAGTAGTTCAAAATGGAACAGTCAAAAAGGAGTTCTTGCCCGTGTTACAAGGTGTGAAGTTGAGTAAGACTCAAAACCCGACCACGGCAGAAGATAGAGAGAGAATGAAAGTCATTCCCTATGCCTTAGCCATAGGTTCTATAAAATATGCCATGCTGTGTACCAGACCTATTGTATACCCTGCCCTGAGTTTGGCAAGGGAGTACAATAGTGATCTAGGAGTAGATCACTGGACATTGGTCAAAATTATCCTTAGTGGAATAAGGATATGTTTCTCGATTATGGAGGTGACAAAAGGTTCGTCGTAAAGGGTTACGTCGATGCAAGTTTTGACGCTGATCCAGATGACTCAAAGTCTCAATCTGGATACATATTTAAAGTGGGAGCAATTAGTTAGAGTAGCTCCATGCAGAGCATTGTTGACATAGAAATTTGCAAAATACTTACAGATCTGAATGTGGCAGACCCGTTGACTAAACTTCTCTCACAAGCAGAACATGATCACACCTCAGTACTCTTTGGGTGTTAATCACATAGCGATGTGAACTAGATTATTGACTCTAGTAAACCCTTTGGGTGTTGGTCACATGTCGATGTGAACTATGGGTGTTAATCACATGGTGATGTGAACTATTGATGTTAAATCACATGGCGATGTGAACTAGATTATTGCCTCTAGTGCAAGTGGGAGACTGAAGGAAATATGCCCTAGAGGCAATAATAAAGTTATTATTTATTTCCTTATATCATGATAAATGTTTATTATTCATGCTAGAATTGTATTAACCGGAAACATAATACATGTGTGAATACATAGACAAACAGAGTATCACTAGTATGCCTCTATTTGACTAGCTCGTTGATCAAAGATGGTTATGTTTCCTAACCATAGACATGAGTTGTCATTTGATTAACGGGATCACATCATTAGAAGAATGATGTGATTGACTTGACCCATTTCGTTAGCTTAGCACTTGATCGTTTAGTTTGTTGCTATTGCTTTCTTCATACTTATACATGTTCCTATGACTATAAGATTATGCAACTCCTGTTTACCGGGGGAACACTTTGTGTGCCACCAAACGTCACAATGTAACTGGGTGATTATAAAGATGCTCTACAGGTGTCTCCGAAGGTACTTGTTGGGTTGGCGTATTTCGAGATTAGGATTTGTCACTCCGATTGTCGGAGAGGTATCTCTGGGCCCACTTGGTAATGCACATCACTATAAGCCTTGCAAGCATTGCAACTAATTAGTTAGTTGCGGGATGATGTGTTACGGAACGAGTAAAGAGACTTGCCGGTAACGAGATTGAACTAGGTATTGAGATACCGACGATCGAATCTCGGGCAAGTAACATACCGATGACAAAGGGAACAACGTATGTTGTTATGCAGTCTGACCGATAAAGATCTTCGTAGAATATGTGGGAGCCAATATGAGCATCCAGGTTCCGCTATTGGTTATTGACCGGAGACGTGTCTCGGTCATGTCTACATTGTTCTCGAACCCGTAGGGTTCGCACGCTTTAGGTTTCGATGACAGTTATATTATGAGTTTATGAGTTTTGATGTACCGAAAGAGTTCGGAGTCCCGGATGAGATCGGGGACATGACGAGGAGTCTCGAAATGGTCGATACGTAAAGATCGATATATTGGACGACTATATTCGGACATCGAAAAGGTTCCGACTGATTCGGGTATTTTTCGGAGTACCAGAGAGTTACGGGAATACGTATTGGGCCTTATTGGGTCATACGGGAAAGAGGGAAAAGGGCCTCAAGGGTGGCCGCACCCCTCCCCTTGGTCTGGTCCGAATTGGACTAGGGAAGGGGGGCGCCCCCTTCCTTCCTTCTCATTTTCCCTTCCTCTTTTCCTATTCCATATGGGAGGTGGAATCCTACTAGGACTAGGGAGTCCTAGTAGGACTTCACACTTGGCGCGCCCCCTCCTAGGGCCGGCCTCCTCCTCCCTTGCTCCTTTATATACGGGTGCAGGGGGGCACCCCAAAGACACAATTGATCATTGATCTCTTAGCCGTGTGCGGTGCCCCCTTCCACCATAATCCTCGATAATATTGTAGCGGTGCTTAGGCGAAGCCCTGCGACGGTAGAACATCAAGATCGTCACCACGCCGTCGTGCTGACGGAACTCTTCCCTGACATTCTGCTGGATCGGAGTCCGGGGATCGTCATCGAGCTGAACGTGTGCTAGAACTCGGAGGTGTCGTAGTTTCGGTGCTTGACCGGTCAGGCCGTGAAGACGTACAACTACATCAACCGCGTTGTGCTAACGCTTCCACTTTCGGTCTACGAGGGTACGTATACAACAATCTCCTCTCTCGTTGCTATGCATCACCATAATCTTGCGTGTGCGTAGGATTTTTTTTGAAATTACTACGTTCCCCAACAATGGCTTGCCTAAGCAATTGCATGAATCAGATCCAGTTCTCATTTGTTTCAGAATCGAAAATTCCAAAACAAAGTGGATACATCCAATTATAGCCATCTACAGCGGTAGCACTGGCAAGCTGCCCCTTAAACCTGCCTGTTAAGAATGTGCTATCTACTGCCAAATACGGTCTGCAACCACTAAGGAATCCATCTATGCAAGGTTTCAAAGAAAAGAAGAACCTTCTAAACCTGTTTTTTTTTCTTTTATAGTGTAATGATCAATCTGCACTATGCTACCAGGGCAAGAGATTTCAACTTGTGATTTAAACCTATACAAATTGTCAAAGCTGCTATCCCAATCACCATATAGTTCTTTGAGAGCTAGCTTCTTACCCATATATACCCTCTTGTAGTGGATGTCAACCTTGTCGTGTTCTTTAATCTTTTTGCGCAATGCCTTCACTCCGAGAGTAGCATCTTCAATCAGCCAATCCTTCACCTTATCACATATCCAATACTTGGTTGCATTCTTCATCTTCTTTTTCCTTCTTGTACTAGAGCAATCATGACCACATGGGTTTTTCTTCACCTTAAAAAGAGAGATAGAGGTAATTAGCTAAAAACACTTGACAATTATGCAATAAATGTTCACAAATGAATAGAGTTAAACAATTACCATTACGGTACACTTATCCTCCGTCGTAGAAGCATGTATCCTCCATGGACAATTATCAGCATCTCGTCTTGAACAATAGCCCCTAAATCGATGGGGTGTACTATACTCGGTGTTATACTCAAATTCATGTTTGATTGCATGCTGAGAAAGTGCCAACTTGAACTCTTTCATGCTGGGATATGTAAATCCTTTTGTCATTGGAGGGTCTAATTTGTCATACTCTACATGTGGAGTATGCTCTGCCTCATGCAACTCCTCATCCTCCTCTACTTCATCATCCTCTACTTCAGACTCCCCTACTTCATCGTCCTCTACTTCAGACGCCTCTACTTCATCATCCTTTTCTTTATTAGGACAAAGAACCACATCTAAGGGCATAGGTTCATCCACTTCATACATATTCTCCTCATCAACACCAACATGCTCATTCTCAGGTCTTGGGTTGCGAAGGTAAGTATCATCCTCATGTTCTATATTGCTGTTAGGTTCATCCCACTCGGTGATAGGCTCATATGGCTCCGAGGGATCACAATATGCAATAATCATATGTAGCATCTTTGTCTCCGAGTGTTTTTCAAACATAAGCATCAAATCTTGGTCAGATTTTACTTCTGGACAGTTTTTAAGAGCATAGTCATAATATTGCACATGTGCAACTTCCAAATAACGTGGCGGGTACTGCTCTACAATTGACTCGACCAAATCCTTATAATTTGTCAAGTCACAATCGATGACCTTCTCAAAACAAAAACATCTTATGTCCTTTCGAGCTTTCTTTGGATTGCCAAACAATTTAATTTTGAGCAAATAACTCGAATTTGGATCCATCCTGTGAATTAAAAAGACAACTTTAAACTTTGCTTTAAACCTATGCATGAGTATTGCTAGACAATCTGATCATCAACCGAAATTAAGTGAAAAGATCTCTTCCTCAAATACACAGCTACACAAACTAGCACAATCATGATAATTGCTACTAGATGGACTGGCCCTTACCCATCTGGACACGCCCATGTTGCTGGCGGCAACTGAGTACCGCCCTGGCCTGAAGCTGCTGCCAAGAACGACCCAGCCGTGCCCTCGCCGGAGACCCCAGCCACTGCCGCGCCCTGGCCCGAGCCAGCTACAGCCGAGCCACCGGCCAGGCCCGAGCCAGCTGTAGCCGAGTCTCCGGCCTGGCCCGATGCTGGCTCAACCCCACCGCAGCCCGAGGCTAGCACGACGCCCTGGATTGACCTGACCTCAGCCCCGCCGGCGCCATCGGCAAGCCATGGCACGTCCGCAGCCGCGCCATGGCCGTCGTCCGCGGCGCCGTCTCCATCCGCAGAACTGCCGCCATCCATAGCCCTCCGCCGCCGCCGCTAAGCCTGGGAGGTTCGCTGCCGCCGCCGCCTCTAGGGTTGGGAAGAAAGGGGATGAGAAGAGTCGGGTCGGGAGAGAATAGAGAGACCGGTTTGGTCTCTGTTTTTCTTTTTCCTCAAAGGGGTAATTTCGTCCAACGAGAAAATACTGACATCAGTCAATCCAAATCTTAACGACATACGCTAACGGACTTGACGGAAGTGTTAGAAAGGTAAAAAAAATTACACTTGATGTTATTTAGGGAAGATTTTTTTTAGTGTTAAATAGGGAACCAATATTTAAAACAGTGTTATATAAGGAATTTTCTCATGTTTGAAAGCCGTTTGAAGACCATGATAAAGAAGGCGGAGAATTCGGGCGGCAATATAATTCTCTTCATCGACGAGATGCACATGCTGATTGGCGCCGGTGATAAATGGGGAAGCAATGATGCTGCTAATATTGTGAAACCCGCGTTGGCCCGTAGTTGTATCCGCTGTGTGGGCGCGACAACTTTTGATGACTACCGCAAGTACATTGAGAAGGATGCAGCGCTCGAACGGCGGTTCCAGAAGGTGCATATTGAAGAACCGAGCACGCAGGCGACCATTGCCACTCTGCGGGGCATAAAGCAGCAGTATGAACGGCACCATAGCTTGGAAATCCAAGATGCCGCTATTGTTGCTGCTGCAGAGCTCGCTGGCCGCTACATCACTGGTGAGGAATTAATTTACTCGTATTGTTTCTTGAGGTGATCAGTAGAAGCATAACCTCACCTAGCTACTTAGGAAGTACTCCCTCCGTATCAAAACATAAGATGTTTTTTGACACTGTCATAGTGTCAAAAAACGTCTTGTATTTTGATCAATGAAAAAAATAGCACGCTACAGCAAAATAGCGGCGACCTTAAAATATGCTATTAGCGTGCTATATCGCGTTATAGCGTGCTATTAGCGAGACGTTGTACACCGATATATTTAGCGAGGCAATTCTCAATACGCTATAGCGTGCTATTAGCGATGCTATAGCGCGCTATTTTTTTCAGTGATTTTGATACAGAGGGAGTATGACAAAAAAAAAATGCATGCTTAATTGGTCATGGTCAGATGCCCATCCCTGTTGAGGTCTACTAGCTCATGTGCCTATCCTTGTTGAGGTTTACTAGCTCATGTGCCCATCCTTGTTAAGTTTTGCTATCTACGTGAAGGTTTGATGTGCACTTCAAGGGCAAGAATGATCACATTAGAGCACCATGGAGTAACTATGTTACCTTGGATACATGAAGCTGAAATAATCTATGAATCTTGTTTAAGGTTCTAATTAATCCGTGACAGTCATATGTATGAATTGACGGGGTAACCTGAACTGCAATGTTTCTTCTCTGCCGAGTTGCATTTGTCAGTGGCAAGAATGGCTAATTGGCTTTATGTTGTAGTACAATATTAATGGGTTTTATCGCTGGGTGTATTTGTAGGTCGTCAATTTCCTTGTAAGGCTATTGATCTGATTGATGCGGCGTGTGCTACTGCAAAGAAAATGATGCAGATTGACAGTCAAGAAAAGGAAGAGGACACTGTGAAGAAAGCAATTGTTGCACCAAATCATGTCGCACAAGTGAGCATTCTCTTCCTAATGACTTTTGTGTACCATTTTGATCAATGAGATGTGTTTTTCATGCAAATTCTAACTTCGTCATTTGAAGGCTGTGCGCCGATGCACCGGAATTCCTGTCTCTACGCTTGATCAAGAGGAGAAGGATAGGTTAATCCACCTAGCGGATAGACTTCATGAGCGAGTTGTTGGCCAGGATGAAGCGGTAAATTTGGTTGCAGAAGCAGTCTTACGTTCCAGGGCTAGCCGTGATCAGCCTGGCCAACCCATAGGCTCGTTCCTCTTCTTAGGATTGACTGGTGTTGGAAAGACAGATCTTGCAAAAGCTCTTGCCGAGCAGCTATTCGACAGTGAGAAAATGTTGGTTCGCATTGACATGTCTGAATATGTTGGGTTTGGAGCTGTGGCGCGCCTAATTGGAGCTGCACCAAGGTTTACTTTGTATATTGTATGCTCATTACGTTATGATATCAGTATGGATCTTTCATTTGACTGATGTTAATGCTTCTTTTATAACTTCTTAAAGCTGCATTGCCTATGATGATGGTGGACAACTGACTGAAATAGTGAGGAGGCGCCCATATAGTGTCATCCTTTTTGACGAGGTGGAGAAGGCAGATCCCTTGGTGCTGAACGTTTTTATTCAACTTCTTGATGATGGTGTTCTGACTGATGGCAAAGGCCGGACCGTAGATTTCAAGAATACTATCATCATTATGACCTCAAATCTAGGAGCAGAGCACCTAACAGCTGGAATGGCTGGAGAAAGCACAATGGAAGCTGCAAAGGAGCTTGTGATTAAAAAGGTTTGTGAATACCATATTTGCTGCTGTTAAGGCTCTATACTAGTGTGACCTAGTAGCTTGTGATGAAAAAGGTTTGTGAATACCATATATATGACACATCAGTAGGTCACACTAGTAGGTTCACAAACACTTTAAGCCTGAATTTCTGAACAGACTGAGCGAGGTGGTGATATTTGAGCCACTTCTGCATGACAAACTGAAGGAGATTGTAAAAATTCAGATGAAAAGTGTCACTGCAAGGGTAGCTGCCAAGAGCATCTCTCTGTCTGCAAGCGATGCTGCGTTGGACGTCATATTGTTGGAATCATGCAACCTAGTAAGCACAGTTTCTTTTCGTATCAAAATAATTAGGTCCTGCTTTCATACCCTCTCCTGTCGGTCTGTCTGCCTGTCTGTATGGTTTGGTAACAATGCATATGCATGCTTGGTGTCTTTGCAGATGTATGGCGCAAGGCCCATAAGGAGGTGGGTGCAGAAGAATGTGATGACAGTGCTGTCCCGGATGCTGCTCAAAGGTGAAGCCGTTGAAGGCTCAACTATCGTCATTGATGCTACGGATGACAAAACGGGGCTCAAGTACGAAGTGTTAAATCCACAAGGCAAGAGTCCAGTGGTGGAACTTTCCTGTGACAAGACAAAGGTGACATAACCCCTAGTAGCTGTTGTTTTATCGCTGAGTGCCTGAACTCCATAGCCTTGCTGAACACAAATAGCAGAGGTAGAAGAAGCATGTAAATTGTACCAAAGGCAGAATGCATGCCCGACTTGGTTGTAGCCACACCATGGCAAACACCCTTGAACGTTTCCTTGGTAGGAGGAGATCCGTAAATTGCCAATTTCTTACTAGTATCTTATAGACACCATGTATGCCTTTATGCTCTTAGCAGTAGCATAGACACTAACCCTGTGATTGTGTGTGATGAGAATGATGTTTAGAGGCAACAGGGGATAATTAATGGAAATGAAATTGCAGTTGAGCTATGGGCACCCATCCTGTTTGCATCAATCGTCGTTGTTGGCACTGACTGAGCCAAGCCGTGCACGCATGCTGGGCTCTCTCCTTTTCTATACTCCCTCCTTCCCAATGACTCAATTTTGTACTAGCTTTGGTACAAAGCTAGTGCAAAGTTGAGTCACTTATTTTGAGATGGAGGAAGTATGAGGGAAAGCCATCGTAGCGGTTTTATTCATAAGGCAAAATGCTTTCATCGTTTCTGATGACAGCCACAAGAAATGCAATGAAGCAGGTTCCTCTTGCCAAACACAAGGGCCAGAGTTCTCCGACTTACTAGCTAAAACATGTGCGTCACATTGGCTTTCCCTACATGACAAAATAAAAAAGGAGTATCACTAAACTCATGGCAGAGGAAGAAACAATCGTCATAGATCGTTATCACGGGCCATAGTAAATGTCCAACATTCTTCAACCTCCACAACTTCCATGCAATCAGAGTTCACAACCAGCCTGTTGCACCCCATAGAATTTTCTAGGGAAAAGGTCGCCCCACAAAGCAATCGCCTTCACCATCGTCGCTGTCAGTAACGCATGTCCGGTTGGAAGCGGCCCCAAAGTAGCCCCTATCATCTCCAAGAACAGCTCCAGTTCTCCCAGTTTTACTCCCAATATCAAAAGTCGCATATACGCTAAACTACTTTAATCCACCTTTGGTCGCGTCCACCCATGTCTAACAACAGGAGCACCGTTCTTCTTCGTCCTCGAGTAGTTTGTAGCCAATGCAGATATTGCTTGTGCAGAGCTAATGGGGAGTTGAACTCTCTCAACAGGAGTTGTCTGCCGGCGCTCCCACCAAATGCACCAGGCAGTGGTGGCAATAAGATCAGCCCAGAGAACATTTGGAGGAAGTGGTGTCGGCGATGAGTTATCCAGCAATATTTTTGCAAGAACTGAGGACCCTTCCCTATCAACAGTACACGCAATATCGACAACTTGATCAAGACCCAAGTGTTGCCAAATTTCACAAACACGTGTGCATTGAAAAAAAATGGTCCATAATGGGCACCCCCTTCTGTTTGAATATGTCGATTTGCCAAGACTCCATGACTAGTGTTCTATAGTACTCCCTTTCTTCAAAAATATAAGATGTTCTAACTTTTTGAGAATCGGATGTATATATACACATTTTAGTTTGTTTATTCACTCATTTCAGTCTGTATGTAGTCCATACTAAAATATCCAACCCATCTTATATTTGTGAATTGTGAATGGAGGGGGTATCTTAAGAACTACAGTTCCGGCAATATTGACATTATGGTGCAAAAGAAGGGTGATATATCAAAACAATGGAGAGCAACTGGTTTCCATGGAGCCCCAAGGGTGGAAGATACAAGCCAAAGTTGGAGGTTCGTGAGGACATTGTTCGCAATCAAGCATGAAGCATGGCTTTGCATTGGTGATTTTATTGAGACACTTTTCGGTTCATAACACTTCTCACGTATCCTCAGACCCAAATGCTAGATGAAAGCATCCTGGGAGATGGTTGATGATTGCTCTTGTGGACCTTGGTTGATTAGGAATGGAGTATACTTGGGACATCAACAGTCAGGTACTTTACCGAAAAAGGGTTTCCCCCGCTTTGTTAAAGCTCGGTTGGATAGAGCGTTTGGATAATGATGCACTGTTGCACCTATTTGAACATATAAAAGTGAGGCATATAGTGGCTGCGGAATGTGATCATTGTTTCGTCTTTGCGGATCTCCGTAAGCATCTACCTTCAAGTGCTGCTAGAGGATCGAAGCCATTAAAATATGAGGATGTTTGGCAGACTCATGTTGACTATGCCAAGTTAGTCCTCTACAAGGGCAGAAGGGAGTAGCGGCCAGCATGGCCTGCAGGGTGTGGTTCAAGCCCTTGATTCGCTACAAGGCAACGTAGTGGTATGCGGTGCGAAGGAGTTTGGCTGTTTGGCACGTACGTTGAGGAAGCTACGTGAGTTCTGCAACGTGAGAACCTTACGCGACTACGTGGCCAATCAATGGACAGAGAACCTTTAGATGAAAAGAAAGCGGCCATAAAAAATCGAGACGTGCAATCCGTCGGGATGAGATTTGAAGTTATCAGCGGTCCAGGGTTTCATGGCTGCGAAGGTGACCATAAGACAGGATACTTCCATGCTCAAGCAGCCCAATGAAAATGAATGAACAAGAGTGAGAGGCTCGAACGTGCGGATGGGACTAAATGTGCGAACATCGAAGAGGATCATGCTGAAGTACATGCCTTATATCAAGCCTTGTATACTGATAACTCACAAGCGTAGGGGGTCTATTGTAGCTTTTTTAGTAAGTGAGAGTGTCGAACCTAGCGAGGAGCTAATGGTAGGATTAGTATTCTCTCAAGTTCTATCATCACAGATATAACTATACGCACACCGAACGTTTGCTTACTTAGAAACAAGAAATAAATCTACTTAGCGGGCATGAAAAGATAGCTTTGCAAGATAATAAAGAACGTAAATATAAAAGTTAGTTGATGTTTTGTTATAGAACAATTTTAAAAGAACAATAAAGTAAAAAACTGTCCTTAGGCAAGTGGGTATGAAACTAACGTGATAATCATCTACTGCATTTTCATCTGATTGTTCTTGTACTATCGAGCATGTTTTATGTACAATCAGCTAATATCCACTTATGTACAAAGCTAGCACTCTCGAGGTGAAAGATTGCTGGTTGAACACTAGTAGAAAGCAAGCTAGCACTCTCCGTACGTAATTTTCTAGTTGAACACTAGGTGATAGATCAGCTAATATTTTGTATATGTGGTTTCCTTATAACTAGCCAGCTGGCAGATAATGCCGAGAGAATATCAGGTAGAAACCAACTTACAATAGAAACCAATGAAAACCACATGAAAACTATGTTTTGAAGTCTCGAAAAAAATCTAAAAAAAGTAATATATTTCTAAGAGAGTGATGTTTTACTATCATGTAAAATTCCAAGCTCAAACTCTAATTCATTTACTCCCATAGAATTTTCAGAAACTTTCGAATGTGGCTTCCACATAGTTTCAATTGTAACTTAGTTTCCACATGACATTCTCTAGCACTCTGAAGTCCCAACTTACGTTGTACAGCATGGAATCCCTGGTCATCATTATATGAGCTGAGCAGTACGTAGTACTCCCTCCATTTTCTTATACAAGGCCACTATGAAAAGTACATTTTGCATCAATACAAGGCCACCAATAATAATCGATGCAAAAAATTAATGATGTTTTCTCGTACTAGCAATTTTTTAATACTTGTATACATGTAGTCATAATGACATTCAGCCACTTCCTTCCCATTCATTCGCTGCATACTTGTGGTGCATTAATGATCCTGGTTAACGAAAATAGAAGTTGACTTGCAAAGGAGTCATTAAACTTTATCTTGGTACCTGTAATATGAGTTTGTGACCTTGTATAAGGGAATGAAGGGAGTACTGCTTAGGCTGATCATAGTGGGGAGTAACTTATACTAATGTCATGCATGACACTAGTCTAAGTTACTATCTTCGTAATGCAAAGTAACATACTAGTAGTGTCATATGTGGCTTCATTTAATGGCTTGTAGACTCATCTTGTCTTGGGAAGCGCTATGTTACAGTAACATATTATGTTACCACTTCTCATTAAATACATGTCACATAAGTAAAAAAAATCAAAATATGCTATTTTACTACCTAAGTTACTTCCACTATGACTAGCCTTAACCAAGTTAATTACACAAGAGACACGAGGGGGCGGTCGGGTCTGTTGCGAGAAAAGAGACCGTGGGGAGGAGGGGAGTGGGGCAATCCAACCTTCCTCTCCTCCTCCCTTTGTTGGCCACCGAGCCGGCCCAGGTATCCTCGGCTCCCTTCGCGTGCGGCGGCGCCACCAAATCGCCTCTCGTTTCCGTCGCGGCGGCGCCCGCCCCTCCCGCTTCTCCTTGGCCTGCCGCCGGGATTTCTTTCTTCCTTGGGCTGGCCCTCTCCCGCCTCCCCAGCCCCGCCGCCATCGGAGCGGATGTCAAAGGACAATGTCCCGCAGCCGCAGTACGGCTTGCCTCTTCCCCCTTACCCCTCCTGCTCGTCTCGTCTCGGCTCGAGCCAGCGCCGTCGGCTGCCACAATGAAAGGTTTCTCTTCCACTTGTCCTTGATTTCTTCATCGTGCTAGGTGTTCTGTGCAATCCTTCAAACCCTTGCTTTTGGGATGGAATTGGGACCGGCAAGAAGGACTGATATGCATCCTAATGCTATTTGTGAGGGAATTTAATAAGCAGTTCCCATATCTACTCGAATATATGATTTGTGTATGTGGATTATTCTCTGATCCTTACGTAAATTTTGCTTGTTGCCCTCCCAGCTTGCCGCCGACCACATGTTTCTGTCAGTTCGAAAACCTGACCAAGTTGATTCATGCCGCAATTTTGTCATTTTGTAGGAGTATATCAGTTGTCAACTCATAAATCATCAATCTATTACCTGTTACATACGTCATTCTTCATGATGCATCGCACACCTAAATAAATATGTTAGTTTGCACGCATAGTCACTAGTAGAAAAAGGGCCTATTGTCCCGGTTCGTAAGGGCCTTTTGTCCCGGTTTCTGAACCGGGACTAAAGGGTCGATACTAATACCCTGTCCCTTTAGTCCCGGTTCAATCCAGAACCGGGACAGATGGGCCTCCACGTGGCCTGTGCTCGGAGCCCAGGCAGGAGGGCCTTTGGTCCCGGTTGGTGGCATCAACCGGGACCAATAGGCATCCACGCGTCAGCATTTCTGTGGCTGAAGTTTTTGTTTTTTTTAAATGGGGGGGGGGGGGTTGGGGTTTTTGGGAGGGTTAATTTAGGTGTTTCATATATTATGTTACCTAGCTATAATTAATAGAGAGAAGTGTCCTCTCTTATGTCCGTGCTTGGTCTACGTACTATACATACGTATAGAGAGGACTAGACACGCTAGCTAGCTAGTAAGCAAACGAAGGAAACAGAAGATTGTCATGAACATATATGCATACAGAAAGAAGTAATATCGACCACCTCTCCTTCTCCGAGAGATTGGTCGAACAACAAGTTCTCGTATATCTATCCGACACTACCGGCTACATATATACAATAATTATCTCTTACAAATATAATCTCCTAACATATGGACTCATGATCCACATAGTATTCTCCGTCTTCAATGATCACGTGGTCAAGAAAGAATGCTGCCAATTCCTCTTGAATTGCTCACATGCGAGCTGGTGCTAGGAGTTCATCCCGCTTCCGAAACATCTAATTTGAAGAAGGGGGTCAATACATATATATATATGAATGAATGAAACTCAACAGAAATGATGGTAATAAAATAAAATTGTGAATGTTGTTATTTACGCACTTCATATTGTTCGTCGGAGTAGCCCCGCTCACAGGTCGTTTGGCGGATGGACTCGCAAACGTAGTATCCACATAAATCATTCCCTTGTTCCTGCCACAACCACTTTACAAGAAATAGAGGTCAATCAAACTGATAAGCAATAATGCCAAATGGTATTGATGAAACTAGCGCTTGAATCAATAGGAGATGCGCGGAACATGCTACTATAGTACTTACTTTCGGGTGTCTAAATTGCAGCTTCTTCGGGAGTCCAGGAGCTTTTTTGGTGAATTTTTTCCAAACCCTGCCAGAAAAATAAAACAATTACTTGATATATCAGGAAATGAACAAAGTTGCTGATATGGTGGATAATGACCGATTTAACTTACTTCTCGAGCATTTAAGTCATGTCCGCATAGTCCTGGGGATCTTTTCGTCTCGAGTCTAAGACGGTTACTAGTCCCTGCTCAAGCTTAATCTCTAGGAGAATATAGTGGAAACTGCACACGCATGCATAACTCATCAGTTACATTACTATAACCTTGACTAATATATAAGGGAAACCGAATACGCATAAGACAGTAACACTCACTTGAAGTTGTAAGGAAAGAGTATTATATCTTTGTTTTCATTTATTACCAACGACCGTAGCAAGTTGGCCTCGGTATCTGCGACATGAAATTTAACCTGAGTTGCATCTATGATATTTGTGTTAATGAACCCAATATCACCGATTTGTCTTTTTCTTCAATTCGACGATCTTCAATCTGCATAATATAGTGAGGATAATTATAAATACATGCAATGAAAGAGCTAAGCTATATAGAGAGACTTAATGACAGAAGTAGTACTACTTATAGAGAGTAGCAGGTGACCGTTGCTTTATCGAGGGCCAATTGATTGAAAAACTGAAAGAACTCCTCAAATGGAACATGCAACAAATCAATTCCAACGAGGTCATGCTCCTTTTTAACTCTCACATACAAAGTACTCCTCCCACCAGACTCTCTGCAGATTTTCAAGTACCAATCATGCAATCTTCGCATCGTCGTTGATAGAGATCTTTCATCTTTGACAAGAGGCTTCCCGTACTCGTATCTTTGTATCTGCACCTCCATGAAATCATAATGTACATCGTCGGGCAGGTAATCTCCAAGATTGCTATAACCGGGCACCATCCCCGGATCATTAGCGACGATGTCGCTAGGCACCTTGAGCGGGGGGCACGATTGCTTCGCTTGTTCGCCGAGCTGGGCAATTTGTTTCCCAGCTCGTCGTTCTTTCAGCCTTTGATCACTGACAGTACTTCCCGACCGCTCCGCTTCAGCAAATTTCTTTCCAATAATGCACTCATAGTTTCCTTTCGGCAGAGACTTGGGTGGTTTTGTCAGGGCAGCCAGAGTGCGCTTCGCTTTCACCGGATCTACCTTCTCCTCCGGAGGTGGATGTTTCTTTGCTTTCACCCCTTCAAAGTAGTTCCTCACTTCTTCTCGCGCGATCTCGGCGTTCTCCTCCGGGGTCCTCTCGTATGGTAACTTCTCTGGAGTCTTCAGAGAAGGACCGAATCTGTATGTCCTTCCACCTCTGGCTGTACTGCTAGACGCCGGCAGAGCAGACGGAGCGGTTGTCTTCTTTACTTGCTTACGAGGCGGAGGAGAAGGACTATGACGCGCCAGAGCAGCCGGAGCGGCGGCAAGTCTCTTCCGTCCTTGCTGACGAGGCGGAGAAGGAGGAGGTTGGCTGCTCGGGCGCGCCGACGCAGGCGGAGAAGGAGGCGGAGTGCCGCCACGCGCCGGAGAAGGAGCCGGCCGAGTGCCCCGATCGTCACTCGCCGGAGGAGGAGGCGGTGGAGGAGGCGGAGTGCCCTGACTCGCTGGAGGAGGAGGAGGAGGCGGAGGCGTCCAGTTCGGAAGGTTGATGAGCTCCTTCCGCCATAGGCATGGAGTCTTCAGAGCAGAACCTAGCCGAGTCTCCCCTTCATCGGTAGGGTGGTCAAGCTGGAGGTCCTCAAATCCCTCCGTTATTTCATCCACCATCACCCTAGCATATCCTTCTAGAATCGACCGGCAGTGAAAAGTTGCGCCGGGTTCAGTAGGAAAAACAGAGCCAATAGCCGCCTTGACCTTCATATTAATCCATTGCGTCATAAGGTGGCAATTTGAGACTCCGTGATAGCATCCACAGGATAGCTGACAGGAGCCGTCAAGACATGCTCCGGCTGAAGCAGCTCGGTGGAAGCCACGCTGCTTCTCTGCTGAGATGGCGGGGTAGCTTCGGGGGAAGCTTTGGCAGTTCGTTTGCTGCCATTTGCTTCTCGTTCCTCTATCGCTTCTACCCTAGCGTGCAGCGCCTGCAGTTGGGTCTGCTCCACTTTCTTCCTCCTCTCGTGGCATTTGTAACCGCCTGCGTCCGGAAACCCAACCTTCCACGGAATGGAGCCGGGCGTGCCTCGTGTCCGTCCAGGGTGCTCAGGATTCCCGAGGGCCATTGTGAGCTCGTCGTTCTCTCTGTCTGGAACGAACGTCCCTTGCTGCGCTGCTTCGTTATACTGCTGAAGCTTCTTGACTGGTATATCCATTTGATCGTTCGTCCAAATGCACTTCCCTGATACAAGGTCCAAGGTTCCGCCAGCCCCGAAGAACCAAGTCCGGCAACGGTCTGGCCAGTTAATTGTCTCTGGTTTGATCCCTTTATCAAGCAGATCATTCTCAGCCTTGGCCCACTTAGGCCGGGCTACGAGGTAGCCACCTGACCCCGTGCGATGGTGATGCTTCTTCTTCGCAGCATTTTGCTTGTTTGTCGCTGACATCTTCTTACTCTTTTCCGATGTCTTGTTGGCCACAAATGCGGTCCAGTGATCTCTGATCTTCTCATATCCGCCCTTGAATTCTAGTGTCTCTTTATTTTCGACAAAGTTATTCAGCTCTTTCTTCCACCTCCTGAATAGTTCTGCCATCCTCTTAAGAGCAAAAGACTTGATTAATTGCTCTTTAACTGGCTTTTGCGGATCATCCTCTGGCGGTAGGGTGAAATTTGACTTCAGCTCAGTCCAAAGATCATTTTTCTGCATATCATTGACATAAGACACCTCAGGGTCTTCTGTAGCCGGCTTTAACCATTGATGGATGCTGATCGGGATCTTGTCCCTAACCAAAACCCTGCACTGAGCAACAAATGCGCTCTTTGTCCGGAGGGGTTCAATCGGTTGGCCGTCGGGCGCGATTGCTATGATCTTAAACTTTTCATTCGAGCTCAACTTTTTCTTCGGGCCTCGTCTCTTTACCGAAGTTGTGCTCGATCCGGAGGGCTAGAAAAAAGAACAAAGACTTAATTAATATGTGTACATACCAAAACAATGAATGCATCAATTAGCTAGTGAGCAGAAGCTTGACTAATATATATACCTGGCCGGACTCGGTTCGGTCACCGGAGACGTCATCACGGTCTCCTTCTTGCACCGGCATTGGGTCACCAGAGCCGTCCTCACGGTCTCCTTCTTGCACCGGCATTAGGTTACCGGAGCCATCATAATCATAGCCAGCTGCTTCCAGACCATCGGTGTCATTGAGAAACAACGAGCAGACGGCATCACTTCCTCGTGTGATTATGTCCCCCAACAACTCTTCGTGTACTTCGTCTTGGGCGGTGTCCATAGTTTCTACAAATATTTACAACATGGAAATTATTATTCAAACATGACAGATGGATATATTAGTGGCAAACGTAGAACTAATATTAATTAGTGGCCTCGACGCTGCTTCTCTAGGGTTTGGGGTGGCCTCGATGCTGCTTCTCTAGGGTTTGGGGTGGCCTCGACAACGCTTCAAGGATAAAAAAAGAAGAGGAAGAAAAAAAAGAGGAGAAGAAAGAATAGAGGAGTAAGAACTCCTCTATTCTTTCTTCTCCTATTTTTTTCTTACTCCTCTATTCTTTCTTCTCCTATTTTTTTCTTCTTCTTTCTCTTTTTTTATCGGGAACGAGGGTCGTCGAGGGTCACCGAGCGGTAGAGGAAACCCTAAATAGCAAGTATCGTGGGTGTGAGATACATGTGGCTGTCGGTGTCGGACACTACATCCACGTCCCACAAGTGACGTGGGCGTCGAAGCCCGCGTCACTTGTGGGACGTGGATGTAGTGTCCGACACCGACGGTCACATGTATCTCACATCGACGATACTTGCGTCACTTGTGGGACGTGGATGTAGTGTCCGACACCGACAGCCACATGTATCTCACACCCACGATACTTGCTATTTAGGGTTTCCTCTACCGCTCGGCGACCCTGACCCTCGACGACCCTTCTTCTTCTCTTTTTTTCTTCTTCTTCCTCTTTTTTTTATCGGGAACGAGGGTCGTCGAGGTTCAAGGTCGCCGAGCGGTAGAGTAAACCCTAAATAGCAAGTATCGTGGGTGTGAGATACATGTGGTCGTCGGTGTCGGACACTACATCCACGTCCCACCAGTGATGCGGGTCGACGCACGCGTCACTTGTGGGACGTGGATGTACTGTCCGACACCGACAGCCACATGTATCTCACACCGACGATACTTGCTATTTAGGGTATATCGACCCCCCCCCTCGTGTTGAAGTTATCGGGAGGTGGTATATATATCGACCCCCCTCATGTTGAAGTTATCGGGAGGGGGTATATCGACCCCCCCCCCTCGTGTTGAAGTTATCGGGAGGGGGTATATCGACCCCCCCCTCGTGTTGAAGTTATCGGGAGGGGTATATCGACGACGACAGACCCGATAAAACATAAGAATACGAAGAAGAAATAAAAAGAGGAGAAGAAGAAAGGAATAGAGGAGAAGATCGAAGAAAAAAAAGAAGAAAAAAAAGAGGAGAAGAAGAAAGGAATAGAGGAGAAGAAGAAAAAATAGAAATTCTTCTTCTCCTCTATTCCTTTCTTCTTCTCCTCTTCCTTTTCTTCCTCTCCTCTTCTTCTCCTCTTCCTTTTCTTCCTCTCCTCTTCTTCTCCTTTTTCCTCTTCTTATTTTCCTTTTTCCTCTCCTAAATATATAAAACTTTTCTAGAAATGAAACTAACCTAAAATGTACTAAATCAGAGAACATATATAGACAATCCTTTTCTAAATATTTAAATCTAACTTTTGCATATATGAACATATATACACAGAGAACATACAAACATATATACATTTTTATAAAAAAGAAAAATGCAAAATACATACATATATATGAAAAAAAATCTGAAAAGAAGCAATATACACAATATATATACTGACATATATACATAATATACACAAAGAAGCAATATACACAATATACACAAGCATATAATATATGAAAAAAACAGGGGGGCCGGACCAACGGAGGGGCAGGGCGACGTCGACGGGCGGGGCGGGGCGACGGTGACAGGCGGGGTGGGGTGACGGCGATGGGCGGGGCAGGGCGACGACGACGGCCGGGTAGGGGCGCGCGACGCGCGTCGAGGCAGGGTGGCAAGCGGCGAGCGGCATCGGGCGAGGGCACAGGCGACGGCGAGGCACGGGCGACGGCGACGGCGTGGTCGGGGGCAACTGCAGGGGCGGCGGACGGCGTCGGGGCAGCGTGGCGGCGTCGTCGGGGGCAAATGGTCGATGAGAAACTGAAATTTTCACAAGTCCTGGTTATATACCAAGAGCATTTGTCCCGGTTCGTGGCACCAACCGGGACCAATGCCACCTTTAGTCCCGGTTGGTGCCACCAACCGAGACCAAAGGCCTCTTTTCAGCAGCCCAAAGGGCGGGAAGCGGCAGCCTTTGGTCCCGGTTGGTGCCATCAACCGGGACCAAAGGCCTGCGCCTGCCAAAGCCGCGGTGTGGTGGGATGTTTAGTCCCACCTCGCTAGCTGAGGAGCGCGCGGACGCACCTGTTTATAAGCGCTGCCCCGCCCTCTCCATTGAACTCCTCAAAACTGCAGGCCTTTGGACCTAATCCCACACCGCTATACCTGTGGGCCTGCTGGGCCTTCTGCGGGCCTGAATCCTGGCCCATGGATGGGCTTCTAGTCGTATTCAGTGTTGGGGAACGTAGTAATTTCAAAAAAATTCCTACGCACACGCAAGATCATGGTGATGTATAGCAACGAGAGGGAAGAGTGTTGTCCACGTACCCTCGTAGACCGAAAGCGGAAGCGTTAGCACAACGCGGTTGATGTGGTCGTACGTCTTCACGATCCGACCGATCAAGTACCGAACGCACGGCACCTCCGAGTTCTGCACACGTTCAACTCGATGACGTCCCTCGAACTCCGATCCAGCCGAGTGTTGAGGGAGAGTTTCGTCAGCACGACGGCGTGGTGACGATGATGATGTTCTACCGACGCAGGGCTTCGCCTAAGCACCGCTACGATATGATCAAGGTGGATTATGGTGGAGGGGGCACCGCAATCGGCTAAGAGATCAATAGATCAATTGTTCTCTCTTTGGGGTGCCCCTGCCCCCGTATATAAAGGAGTGGAGGAGGGGAGGGCCGGCCCTCTCTACGGCGCGCCCTAGGGGAGTCCTACTCCCACCAGGAGTAGGATTCCCCCTTTCCTAGTAGAACTAGGAGCCCTTCCAAGTATTAGGAGTAGGAGGGAAGGAAAGGGAAGGGAAAAGGAGAAGGAAGGAAGGGGGCGCCCCCCTTCCCTAGTCCAATTCAGACCAGCCCATGGGGAGGGGTGCGGCCACCCTTTGAGGCCTTTCTCTTCTTCCCCGTATGGCCCATTAAGGCCCAGTATAAATTCCCGTAACTCCCTGGTACTCCCGAAAATACCCGAATCACTCGGAACCTTTCCGATGTCCGAATATAGTTGTCCAATATATCAATCTTTACGTCTCGACCATTTCGAGACTCCTCTTCATGTCCCCAATCTCATCCGGGATTCTGAACTCCTTCGGTACATCAAAACACATAAACTCATAATATAACCGTCATCGAACTTTAAGTGTGCGGACCCTACGGGTTCGAGAACTATGTAGACATGACCGAGACAAGTCTCCGGTCAATAACCAATAGCGGAACCTGGATGCTCATATTGGCTCCTACATATTCTACGAAGATCTTTATCGGTCAAACCGCATAACAACATACGTTGTTCCCTTTGTCATCAGTATGTTACTTGTCCGAGATTCGATCGTTGGTATCTCAATACCTAGTTCAATCTCGTTACCAGCAAGTCTCTTTACTCGTTCCGTAACACATCATCCCGCAACTAACTCATTAGTTGCAATTCTTGCAAGGCTTATAGTGATGTGCATTACCGAGTGGGCCCAGAGATACCTCTCCGACAATCGGAGTGACAAATCCTAATCTCGAAATACGCCAACCCAACAAGTACCTTCGGAGACACCTGTAGAGCACCTTTATAATCACCCAGTTATGTTGTGACGTTTGGTGGCACACAAAGTGTTCCTCCGGTAAACGGGAGTTGCATAATCTCATAGTCATAGGAACATGTATAAGTCATGAAGAAAGCAATAGCAACAAACTAAACGATCAAGTGCTAAGCTAACGAAATGGGTCAAGTCAATCACATCATTCTCCTAATGATGTGATCCCGTTAATCAAATGACAACTCATGTCTATGGTTAGGAAACATAACCATCTTTGATCAACGAGCTAGTCAAGTAGAGGCATACTAGTGACACTCTGTTTGTCTATGTATTCACACATGTATTATGTTTCCGGTTAATACAATTCTAGCATGAATAATAAACATTTATCATGATATAAGGAAATAAATAATAACTTTATTATTGCCTCTAGGGCATATTTTCCTTCAGTCTCCCACTTGCACTAGAGTCAATAATCTAGTTCACATTGCCATGTGATTTAACATCAATAGTTCACATCACCATGTGATTAACACCCATAGTTCACATTGTCATGTGACCAACACCCAAAGGGTTTACTAGAGTCAATAATCTAGTTCACATCGCTATGTGATTAATACCCAAAGATTACTAAGGTGTGATCATGTTTTGCTTGTGAGGGAAGTTTAGTCAATGGGTCTGCCACATTAAGATCCGTATGTATTTTGCAAATTTCTATGTCAACAATTCTTTGCACGGAGCTACTCTAGCTAATTGCTCCCACTTTCAATATGTATCCAGATTGAGACTTAGAGTCATCTGGATCAATGTCAAAACTTGCATCGATGTAACCCTTTACGACGAACCTTTTGTCACCTCCATAATCGAGAAACATATCCTTATTCCACTAAGGATAATTTTGACCAATGTCCAATGATCTACTCCTAGATCACTATTGTACTCCCTTGCCAAACTCAGGGCAGGGTATACAATAGGTCTGGTACACAATATGTCATACTTTATAGAACCTATGGCTGAGGCATAGGGAATGACTTTCATTCTCTCTCTATCTTCTTCTGTGGTCGGGTTTTGAGTCTTACTCAACTTCAGACCTTGTAACACAGGCAAGAACTCCTTTTTGACTGTTCCATTTTGAACTACTTCAAAATCTTGTCAAGGTATGTACTCATTGAAAAACTTATCAAGCGTCTTGATCTATCTCTATAGATCTTGATGCTCAATATGTAAGCAGCTTCACCGAGGTCTTTCTTTGAAAAAAACTCCTTTCAAACATTCCTTTATGCTTTGCAGAATAATTCTACATTATCTCTGATCAACAATATGTCTTTCACATATACTTATCAGAAATGCTGTAGTGCTCCCACTCACTTTCTTGTAAATACAGGCTTCACCGCAAGTCTGTATAAAACTATATGCTTTGATCAACTTATCAAAGCATATATTCCAACTCCGAGATGCTTGCACCAGTCCATAGATGGATCGCTGGAGCTTGCATATTTTGTTAGTACCTTTAGGATTGACAAAACCTTCTGGTTGCATCATATACAACTCTTCTTTAATAAATCCATTAAGGAATGCATTTTTTTTATCCATTTGCCAGATTTCATAAAATGCGGCAATTGCTAACATGATTCGGACAGACTTAAGCATAGATACGAGTGAGAAACTCTCATCGTAGTCAACACCTTGAACTTGTCGGAAACCTTTTTGCGACAATTCTAGCTTTGTAGATAGTAACACTACTATCAGTGTCCGTCTTCCTCTTGAAGATCCATTTAATCTCAATGGCTCGGCGATCTTTGGGCAAGTCAATCGAAGTCCATACTTTGTTCTCATACATGGATCTCATCTCAGATTTCATGTCCTCAAGCCATTTCGCGGAATCTGGGCTCATCATCGCTTCCTCATGGTTCGTAGGCTCGTCATGGTCAAGTAACATGACCTCCAGAACAGGATTACCGTACCACTCTGGTGCGGATCTCACTCTGGTTTACCTACGAGGTTCGGTAGTAACTTGATCTGAAGTTACATGATCATCATCATTAGCTTCCTCACTAATTGGTGTAGTAGTCACAGGAACAGATTTCTGTGATGAACTACTTTCCAATAAGGGAGCGGGTACAGTTACCTCATCAAGTTCTACTTTCCTCCCACTCACTTCTTTCGAGAGAAACTCCTTTTCTAGAAAGGATCCATTCAAAGCAACGAATATCTTGCCTTCGGATCTGTGATAGAAGGTGTACCCAACATTTTCTTTTGGGTATCCTTTGAAGACGCACTTCTCCGATTTGGGTTTGACCTTATCAGGTTGAAACTTTTCCACATAAGCATTGCAACCTCAAACTTTAAGAAACGACAGCTTAGGTTTCTTGCCAAACCATAGTCCATACGGTGTCGTCTCAACGGATTTAGATGGTTCCCTATTTAACGTGAATGCAACTGTCTCTAATGCATAACCCCAAAACGATAGTGCTAGATCGGTAAGAGACATCATAGATTGCACCATATCTAATAAAGTACGGTTATGACGTTCGGACACACCATTACACTGTGGTGTTCCAGGTGGTGTGAGTAGTGAAACTATTTCACATTGTTTTTAACTGAAGGCCAAACTCGTAACTCAAATATTTTACTTCTGCGATCATATCGTAGAAACTTTTATTTTTGTTACGATGATTCTCCACTTTACTCTGAAATTCTTTGAACTTTTCAAATGTTTCAGACTTGTGTTTCATCAAGTAGATATACTCATATCTGCTCAAATCATCTGTGAAGATCAGAAAATAATGATACCTGCCGCGAGCCTCAATATTCATCGGACCACATACATCAATATGTATGATTTCCAACAAATCTGTTGCTCGCTCCATTGTTCCGGAGAACGGAGTCTTAGTCATCTTGCCCATGAGGCATGGTTCGCAAGCATCAACTGATTCATAATCAAGTGATTCCAAAAGCCCATCAACATGGATTTTCTTCATACGCTTTACACCAATATGACCTAAATGGCAGTGCCACAAATAAGTTGCACTATCATTATTAACTTTGCATCTTTTGGTTTCAATATTATGAATATGTGTATCACTACGATCGAGATCCAACGAACCATTTTCATTGGGTGTGTAACCATATAAGGTTTTATTCATGTAAAAAGAACAACAATTTATTCTCTTACTAAATGAATAACCGTATTGCAATAAACATGATCAAATCATATTCATGCTCAACGCAAACACCAAATAACACTTATTTAGGTTCAACACTAATCCCAAAAGTATAGGGAGTGTGCGATGATGATCATATCAATCTTGGAACCACTTCCAACACACATCGCCACTTCATCCTTAACTAGTCTATGTTCATTCTGCAACTCCCGTTTCGAGTTACTACTCTTAGCAACTGAACCAGTATCAAATACCGAGGGGTTGCTACGAACACTAGTAAAATACACATCAATAATCTGTATATCAAATATACATTTGTTCACTTTGCCATCCTTCTTATCCGCCAAATACTTGTGGCAGTTCCGCTTCTAGTGACCAGTCCCTATGCAGTAGAAGCACTCAGTCTCAGGCTTAGGTCCAGACTTGGGCTACTTCGCTTGAGCGGCAACTTGCTTGCCGTTCTTCTTGAAGTTCCCTTTCTTTCCCTTTGCCCTTTTCTTGAAACTAGTGGTCTTGTTAATCATCAACACTTGATGCTCTTTCTTGATTTCTACCTTCATTGATTTCATCATCATGAAAAGCTCGGGAATCATTTTCGTCATCCCTTGCATACTATAGTTCGTCACGAAGTTCTACTAACTTGGTGATGGTGACTAGAGAATTCTGTCAATCACTATTTTATCTGGAAGATTAACTCCCACTTGATTCAAGCAATTGTAGTACCCAGACAATCTGAACACATGCTCACTGCTTGAGCTATTCTCCTCCATCTTTTAGCTATAGAACTTGTTGGAGACTTCATATCTCTCAACTCGGGTATTTGCTTGAAATATTAACTTCAACACCTGGAACATCCATATGATCCATGACGTTCAAAACGTCTTTGAAGTCCCGATTCTAAGCTGTTAAGCATGGTGCACTAAACTATCAAGTAGTCATCATATTGAGCTAGCCAAACGTTCATGACGTCTGCATCTACTCCTGCAATAGGTCTGTCACCTAGCGGTGCATCAAGGACATAATTCTTCTGTGCAGCAATGAGGATAATTCTCAGATCACGGATCCAATCTGCATCATTGCTACTAACATTTTTCAACTTAGTTTTCTCTAGGAACATATCAAAAATAAAACAGAGGAGCTAAACGCGAGCTATTGATCTACAACATAGATATGCTAATACTACCAGGACTAAGTTCATGATAAATTAAAGTTTAATTAATGATATTACTTAAGAACTCACACTTAGATAGACATCCCTCTAATCATCTAAGTGATCACGTGATCCATATCAACTAAACCATAACCGATCATCACGTGAAATGGAGTAGTTTTCAATGGTGAACATCATTATGTTGATCATATCTACTATATGATTCACACTCGAACTTTCGGTATCCAGTGCTCCGAGGCCATATCTGCATATGCTAGGCTCGTCAAGTTTAACCCGAGTATTTCTGCGTGTGCAAAACTGGCTTGCACCCGTTGTAGATGGACGTAGAGCTTATCACACCCGATCATCACATGGTGTCTGGGCACGACGAACTTTGGCAATGGTGCATACTCAGGGAGAACACTTTTATCTTGAAATTTAGTGAGAGATCATCTTATAATGCTACCGTCATAACTAAGCAAAGTAAGATGTATAAAATATAAACATCACATGCAATCAAAATATGTGACATGATATGGCCATCATCATCTTGTGCCTTTGATCTCCATGTCCAAAGCATCCTCATGATTACCATCATCACCGGCATGACACCATGATCTCCATCATCTTGATCTATATCAATGTGTCGTCACATGGTCGTCTCGCCAACTATTGCTCTGACAACTATTGCTATCGCATAGCGATAAAGTAAAGCAATTATCTGGCTCTTGCATCTTATGCAATAAAGAGACAACCATAAGGCTTCTGCCAGTTGCCGATAACTTCAACAAAACATGACCATCATATATACAATAACTTATATCTCATCACGTCTTGACCATATCACATCACAACATGCCCTGCAAAAACAAGTTAGACGTCCTCTACTTTGTTGTTGCAAGTTTTACGCGGCTGCTACGGGCTGAGCAAGAACCGTTCTTACCTACACATCGAAAAACACAACGATAGTTTGTCAAGTTAGTGCTGTTTTAACCTTCTCAAGGACCGGGCGTAGCCACACTCGGTTCAACTAAAGTTGGAGAAACTGACACCCACTAGTCACCTGTGTGCATAGCACGGCGGTAAAACCAGTCTCGCGTAAGCGTACGCGTAATGTCGGTCCGGGCCGCTTCATCCAACAATACCGCCGAACCAAAGTGTGACATGCTGGTAAGCAGTATGACTTATATCGCCCACAACTCACTTGTGTTCTACTCGTGCATATAACATCAACGCATAAAACCTGGCTCGGATGCCACTGTTGGGGAATGTAGTAATTTCAAAAAAATTCCTATGCACACGCAAGATCATGGTGATGCATAGCAACGAGAGGGGAGAGTGTAGTCCACGTACCCTCATAGACCGAAAGCGGAAGCGTTAGCACAACACGGTTGATGTAGCCGTACGTCTTCACGATCGACCGATCAAGTACCGAACGCACGGCACCTCCGAGTTCTGCACACGTTCAACTCGATGACGTCCCTCGAACTCCGATCCAGCCGAGTGTTGAGGGAGTGTTTCGTCAGCACGATGGCATGGTGACGATGATGATGTTCTACCGACGCAGGGCTTCGCCTAAGCACCGCTACGATATGATCGAGGTGGATTATGGTGGAGGGGGGCACCGCACACGGCTAAGAGATCAAGAGATCAATTGTTCTCTCTTTGGGGTGCCCCCTGCCCCCATACATAAAGGAGTGGAGGAGGGGAGAGCCGGCCCTCTCTACGGCGCGCCCTAGGGGAGTCCTACTCCCACCGGGAGTAGGATTCCCCCTTTCCTAGTAGAACTAGGAGCCCTTCCAAGTATTAGGAGTAGGAGGGAAGGAAAGGGAAGGGAAAAGGAGAAGGAAGGAAGTGGGCGCCCCCCCCCCCTCCCTAGTCCAATTCGGACCAGCCCATGGGGAGGGGTGCGGCCACCCTTTGAGGCCTTTATCTTCTTTCCCGTATGGCCCATTAAGGCCCAATATGAATTCTCGTAACTCCCCGGTACTCCCGAAAATACCCGAATCACTCGGAACCTTTCTGATGTCCGAATATAGTCGTCCAATATATCGATCTTTACGTCTCGACCATTTCGAGACTCCTCGTCATGTCCACGATCTCATCAGGGACTCCGAACTCCTTCGGTACATCAAAACACATAAACTCGTAATATAACCGTCATCGAACTTTAAGCGTGCGGACCCTACGGGTTCGAGAACTATGTAGACATGATCGAGACACGTCTCCGGTCAATAACCAATAGCGGAACCTGGATGCTCATATTGACTCCTACATATTCTACGAAGATCTCTATCGATCAAACCGCATAACAACATACGTTGTTCCCTTTGTCATCGGTATGTTACTTGCCCGAGATTCGATCGTTGGTATCTCAATACCTAGTTCAATCTCGTTACGGGCAAGTCTCTTTACTCGTTCCGTAACACATCATCCCGCAACTAACTCATTAGTTGCAATGCTTGCAAGGCTTATAGTGATGTGCATTACCGAGTGGGCCCAGAGATACCTCTCCGACAATCGGAGTGACAAATCCTAATCTTGAAATACGCCAACCCAACAAGTAACTTCGGAGACATCTGTAGAGCACCTTTATAATCACCCAGTTACGTTGTGACTTTGGTGGCACACAAAGTGTTCCTCCGGTAAATGGGAGTTGCATAATCTCATAGTCATAGGAACATGTATAAGTCATGAAGAAAGCAATAGCAACAAACTAAATGATCAAGTGCTAAGCTAACGAAATGGGTCAATTCAATCACATCATTCTCCTAATGATGTGATCCCGTTAATCAAATGACAACTCATGTCTATGGTTAGGAAACATAACCATCTTTGATCAACGAGCTAGTCAAGTAGAGGCATACTAGTGACACTCTGTTTGTCTATGTATTCACACATGTATTATGTTTTCGGTTAATACAATTCTAGCATGAATAATAAACATTTATCATGATATAAGGAAATAAATAATAACTTTATTATTGCCTCTAGGGCATATTTCCTTCATTCAGGCCGTGGTGGCCCAGTAGGTGGCAATTTTTTACTATTTTTTTCATTTCTACTTAGAACTAAATACTTATAGTTTTTAGTGATTTTTTTTGTCACAAAAATTATAAACTTTCTGTTAGTGCCATTAGTTTTAAAATTTGAATAGTTTAAATTTGATTTTTTAAAAAATTTGTGTGAATCACTAGTTTATGAATAACTTTACTATAAAAATTGATTTTTGAGTCATTCTTTTTCCTGCTATTTAATATTACTATGTTTGATCATTATACTCAATTTGGCAATTTTAGTTAGTCATAAAAAATATTATAGGCATTTTTTTCTTTTTTGCTGTTAATTTTTTCATTTCTACTTAGAACAAAATACTTATAGTTTTTTAGTGATTTCTTTTTTTTATTTTAGGTCACAAAAATTATAAACTTTCTGCATTATTTATTTTCTTTTGTTTTTTGCTTTATTTTTTTAATTCTATTTGCTTTTAGTTTTAGAAAAAATATAAACTTTCTGTTAGTGCCATTAGTTTTCAAATTTGAAAACACTTTTTTTAGTTTTTTAGTTTTCTTTGTTGCTTTATTTATTTTATTTTGTTTCTACTTACAACAAAATACTTATTGTTGCTATTTTTATTTTATTTTTTCAGTTTTTTTGTTTTGTTTTCTGTATTATTTATTTTCTTTTGTTTTTTGCTTTATTTTTTAATTCTTTTTGCTTTTAGGTCAGCAAAATTATAAACTTTCTGTTAGTGCCATTAGTTTTAGAAAAATTATAAACTTTCTGTTAGTGTCATTAGTTTTCATATTTGAATAGTTAGAAGTTGAATTCTTTGAAATTTGTGTGAATCACAAGTTTGTGATTAACTTTACTAAAAAATGAACATAGATGCACCTATAGAGAAAATTCGACCTAAATTCATAGTTTTCAAATGAACTCTGAAAAAGTTGGCATAGCATACTCGTGTGTTACAAAGTTGGCATGGTATCATCATAATAGTTGCGGGAGAAAGTCTTCACTTTTTCTTCGCTTGTGTCATTTGCTTATTGCGCCGTAACCATGGATAATCTTCATCGTTTATCAGGATGCTTGGATCAGCCTTGAAATTGAAGGGAGGAATTTCATGAAACTTTTCATAATCTTCAGACATGTCTGTCTTGCCCTCCACTCCCAGGATCCCTTTTTCCTCAAAGAACTATGTGGCGCTTTGGCTCATGATGTATTCGCTTCCTTATCTTTCCTTTTTCTCGGTTGGGTAGACATGTCCTTCACATAGATAACCTGCGCCACATCATTGGCTAGGACGAACGGTTCGTCAGTGTACCCAAGATTTTTTAGATCCACTGTTGTCATTCCGTACTGTGGGTCTACCTGTACCCGGCCGCCTGACAGATTGACCCATTTGCACTTAAACAAAGGGACCTTAAAATCATGTCTGTAGTCAAGTTCCCATGTGTCCACTATGTAACCATAATATGTGTCCTTTCCGCTCTCGGTTGCTGCATCAAAGCGGACACCGCTGTTTTGGTTGGTGCTCTTTTGATCTTGGGTGATCGTGTAAAATGTATTCCCATTTATCTCGTATCTTTTGTAAGTCAATACAGTCAAAGATGGTCCCCTGGACAACAAGTACAGCTCATCACAAATAGTGTTGTCACCTCTAAGATGTGTTTCCAACCAACTGCTGAAAGTCCTGATGTGTTCACATGTAATCCAGTCGTCACACTGCTCCGGGTGTTTGGAGCGCAGACTGTTCTTGTGTTCATCAACATACGGGGTCACCAAGGTAGAGTTCTGTAGAACTGTGTAGTGTGCTTGAGACCAAGAATATCCGTCCCTACATATTGTTGAGTCACTTCCAAGAGTGCCTTTTCTAGTTAGTCTCCCCTCATGCCGCGATTTAGGGAGACCTATCTTCTTAAGGCCAGGAATGAAGTTAACACAAAACCCGATAACATCCTCTGTTTGATGGCCCATGGAGATGCTTCCTTCTGGCCTAGCGCGGTTACGAATATATTTCTTTAGGACTCCCATGAACCTCTCAAAGGGGGACATATTGTGTACAAATACGGGTCCCGGGATGACAATCTCGTCGACTAGATGAACTAGGACGTGCGTCATGATATTGAAGAAGGATGGTGGGAACGCCAGCTCGAAACTGACAAGACATTGCACCACATCACTCCTTAGCCTTGGTACGATTTCTGAATCAATCACCTTCTGAGAGATTGCATTGAGGAATGCACATAGCTTCACAATGGCTAATTAGACGTTTTTCGGTAGAAGCCCCCTCAATGCAACCGGAAGTAGTTGCGTCATAATCACGTGGCAGTCATGAGACTTTAGGTTCCGAAACTTTTTCTCTGGCATATTTATTATTCCCTTTATATTCGACGAGAAGCCAGTCATGACCTTCATACCGAGCAGGCATTCAAAGAAGATTTCTTTCTTTTCTTTCGTAAGAGCGTAGCTGGCAGGACCTTTATACTGCTTTGGAGGCATGCCGTCTTTTTCGTGCAAATGTTGCAGGTCCTCCCATGCCTCAGGTGTATCTTTTGTCTTCCCATACACGCCCAAGAAGCCTAGCAGGTTCACGCAAAGGTTCTTCGTCACGTGCATCACGTCGATTGAAGAACGGACCTCTAGGTCTTTCCAGTAGGGTAGGTCCCAAAATATAGATTTCTTCTTCCACATGGGTGCGTGTCTCTCAGCGTCATTCAGAATAGCTAGTCCGTCGGGACCCTTTCCAAAGATTACGTGTAAATCATTGACCATAGCAAGTACGTGATCACCGGTACGCATGGCGGGCTTCTTCCGGTGATCTGCCTCGCCTTTGAAATGCTTGCCTTTCTTTCGACATTGATGGTTGGTCGGAAGAAATCGACGATGGCCCAGGTACACATTCTTCCTGCATTTGTCCAGGTATATACTTTCAGTGTCATCTAAACAGTGCGTGCATGCGTGGTATCCTTTGTTTGTCTGTCCTGAAAGGTTATTGAGAGCGGGCCAATCGTTAATGGTCACGAACAGCAACGCCTTTAGGTTAAATTCCTCCTGTCTGTGCTCATCCCACGTACGTACACCGTTTCCATTCCACAGCTGTAAAAGTTCTTCAACTAATGGCCTTAGGTACACATCAATGTTGTTGCCGGGTTGCTTAGGGCCTTGGATGAGAACTGGCATCATAATGAACTTCCGCTTCATGCACATCCAAGGAGGAAGGTTATACATACATAGAGTCACGGGCCAGGTGTTGTGATTGCTGCTCTGCTCCTTGAAAGGATTAATGCCATCCGCACTTAAAGCAAACCATACATTCCTTGGGTCCTTTGCAAACTCATCCCAGTACTTTCTCTCGATTTTTCTCCACTGCGACCCGTCAGCGGGTGCTCTCAACTTCCTGTCTTTCTTCCGGTCCTCACTGTGCCATCGTATCAACTTGGCATGCTCTTCGTTTCTGAACAGACGTTTCAACCGTGGTATTATAGGAGCATACCACATCACCTTCGCAGGAACCCTCTTCCTGGGGGGCTCGTCGTCAACATCACCAGGGTCATCTCGTCTGATCTTATACCGCAATGCACCGCATACCAAGCATGCGTTCAGATTCTTGTATGCACCGCGGTAGAGGATGCAGTCATTAGGGCATGCATGTATCTTCTCCACCTCCAATCCTAGAGGGCATACGACCTTCTTTGCTGCGTATGTACTGTCGGGCAATTCGTTATCCTTTAGAAGCTTCTTCTTCAATATTTTCAGTAGCTTCTCAAATCCTTTGTCAGCCACAACATTCTCTGCCTTCCACTGCAGCAATTCCAGTACGGTACCGAGCTTTGTGTTGCCATCCTCACAATTGGGGTACAACCCTTTTTGTGATCCTCTAACATGCGATCGAACTTCAGCTTCTCCTTTTAACTTTCGCATTGCGTCCTTGCATCGACAATGACCCGGCGGAGATCATCATCATCGGGCACATCGTCTGGTTCCTCTTGATCTCCAGCAGCTTCACCCGTTGCAGCATCATTGGGCACATCGTCTGGTTCTTCTTGATCTTCACCAGCGCCCCTCGTTGCAGCATCACCGTATTCAGGGGGCACATAGTTGTCATCGTACTCTTCTTCTTCGCCGTCTTCCATCATAACCCCTATTTCTCCGTGCCTCGTCCAAACATTATAGTGTGGCATGAAACCCTTGTAAAGCAGGTGGGAGTGAAGAATTTTCCGGTTAGAGTAAGACCTCATATTACCACATTCAGTGCATGGACAACACATAAAACCATTCTGCTTGTTTGCCTCAGCCGCATCGAGAAACTCATGCACGCCCTTTAATGTACTCGGAGGTGTGTCTGTCACCGTACATCCATTGCCGGTTCATCTGTGTGCATTATATATAATTAAGTGTCCAAATTAATAGAAGTTCATCATCACATTAAAACCAAAGTACATACATAGTTCTCATCTAACAACATATAGCTCTCCAGAGCATCTAATTAATTAAACCATACATTGAAACTATGTAAAACATTTCAATGCGAAAACAAATGTGATCATAATCGCAACCAAGGTAACAATTGATCCAATGGCATAATGATACCAAGCCTCGGTATGAATGGCATATTTTCTAATCTTTCTAATCTTCAAGCGCATTGCATCCATCTTGATCTTGTGATCATCGACGATATCTGCAACATGCAACTCCAATATCATCTTCTCCTCCTCATTTTTTATATTTTTCCTTCAACAAATTGTTTTCTTCTTTAACTAAATTTAACCTCTCGACAATAGGGTCGGTTGGCATTTCCGATTCACATACATCCTACATAAATAAAATCTATGTCACATTGGTCGGCATAATTTTCATAAACAATAAATGAACCAATAGTTATAAAAATAATATATATACCACATCCAGATCATAGACAGGACGAGGGCCGACGGGGGCGGATACCAAAACCATCGCACTATATAAGATGCAATAATAAAAGTAAAAAAATAATACAAGTATCTATGTAAACATACAAGTAAGAATATTTTTCCTTTCAGAAAGAAGATAAGAACAAGAGGCTCACCACGGTGGTGCCGGCGATGAGCTCGGCGCGGGTGATCGACGGCGGTGAAGATGGGGACGAGGCGTGACGGACAGCTAAACCTAGACAAATATTGAGAAAAATGGAGCTTGGAGGTCGAGCTTGGAGAGGAGAAAGCTTAAATAGTGTGGCTCGGGCATTCCATCGAACACCTTGTGTGCATAGGAGGTGAGCTAGAGCACCACCAAGCCCTCTCCCCCTCGGCCAGAAAAAAACAGAGCAGTGTGCTCTACTCTTACGCGAGGGGGTATATATAGGCACCTCATTGGTCCCGGTTGGTGGCATGAACCGGGACCAAAGGGGAGCCTTTGGTCCCGGTTCAAGCCACCAACCGGGACCAATGGTGGTGGGCTAGGAGCGAGACCCATTGGTCCCGGTTCGTCCCACCAATCGGGACCAAAAGGTTCAGATGAACCGGGACCAATGGCCCACGTGGCCCGGCCGGCCCCCTGGGCTCACGAACCGGGTCCAGTGCCCCCATTGGTCCCGGTTCTGGACTGAACCAGGACTAATGGGCTGACCCGGCCTGGACCATTGCCCCATTTTCTACTAGTGAGTTGCAACGGTATATCAGTTCAACGCATAATGAATGGAATTATGTTGTCAACTTGATGTCTGACATTTAAAGAATGCTCCTCTTCTTGACTATCATATTGACTGCTTAGTGCATTTTAGCATTCAGCTTATTGATTACCAATTTACCATGGCTGATTGTTTTCTTGGAAGTCTAATTCGTTTAAATGTTAGTTTGCACGCCTGGTTGCATCGGTATATCAGTTCAACCCATAATGAATCGAATTGTGTTGTGAACTTGATATCAAAGAATGCTCCTCTTCTTGTCTATCATATTGACTGCTTATTCCATTTTAGCATTCAGCTTATTGATTACTATGGCTGATTCTTTTCTTGGAAATCTAATTGGTTTGCCTCTGGACATCGAGGAAAACGTCAGTTTATTAGGTTCAAAATCCCTGTGAGTGCATGCAACAGTTCGAAAGGCGCATCTTGGCATTGTTACTACGTACTACATTGGCCTTCCATCAAGATTCAAGCTAGGTAAGTACATGTGCTCGATCTCATTCTGCTTTACTTGAATATGTGATTTGTTTTTGTCAATGGTTCTCTGATCGGTCCATTTCTTTTTTGGGTTGCCTCCCAGCTTGCCACCGACCACAAGTTTGTTTCAATTCGAAAACCTGACCAAGTTGATTCATGCCACAATTTAGTCATTTTGTATATGTCAGTTGCCAACTCGTAAATCATAAACGCATTATCAGTTTGCAGACATAGTTGCAATGATATATCAGTTCACCCCATTATGAATGGAATCAGTGCTGAACTTGATATCTGACATTTACAAAAGGCTCAGGTTTTTGCAATATGAGCGAGGAACTATCATACTGACCGCTTATCGCATTTTAGCATTCAGCTTATTGATTACCATGGCTGCTTATTTTCTTGAAATTCTAAAAGGTTTACCTTTGGATGATCGAGGAAAGCGTCAGTTTATTACATTCAAAATCCCTGTGAGTGCAAGCAACAGTTCGAAAGGCGCATCTTGGCATTGTTACTACATTGGCGTCTGGCGATCAAGATTCAAGCTAGGTCAGCATGTGTGCTTGATCGCATTCTGCTTTTCTTGATATGAGTTTTAGAGATGTGATCTCTTATTCTGCCATAGGATATGAATGACCACAAAAGTTTGGTCAGTATAAATCCAAAATGCAGTATTAGTGTGGTTCACAGATATCTTTTTGCATATATGCCAAGTAATAATTTTTGACTTTGAACCTTTAATCACTTTCGCCACAATCCACTAGTTTGCAGACTGAAGGCATGCGGAATTTCAAACCAAACTTGCCTCACGAAGATACAACCTGAGAGGAGATGCGCAATGGTTTCATCCTCCTTGATCACATCCAGGTGCTCCAAGCGATCTGAAGTCCAACATCTGTTCTTGGAGGTCAGTCATGCAAAGGTTTTTACACCTTAAGCGTTGTGCAGCCCGACCAAATTGCTCTCCAGAGCAAGGATTCGGCCAACACGGCAGATAACACATTGTATGCTGACTTTGCCTAGTACTGCCCAGAAGCAGAGAACTGCCGGATGAATTGATCTTGGGGGCACATCACATCTTTTTTATTATTGTTGATGCCAAGGCCTGCAAATTCGACCGGGTGGCACACCTCATGCCAAGCGACTGCACAATTGCCCACTTTAACTTCTCAAGCCCACTTTAACATCTCAACCGCCTAACATAGTGTGGATAGGAGCAGTCACCTTCATCGACCTATTTACCATGGCTATCACCACCTTGAAATGTTTTGGGGCGACATTTTAAGCGATCATAACAAGGTGATGGTGCTCAATGCATCGCATGTTCAGTTTATTTCCCTTGACAAGATAATGTTGCATAACAAGGCAATTTCTTTCTTATATCCGCCTCATGCCCTTTTATCTTTGTATATGTAGCTCTGAAGAATAGTTGCAAATCATGGATGATGATGAGGCTTTCAATGGCACTGTCTTTTGCATGGCAGTTGACAGACGGGAGCCTCAATGTGCAGGAAACTGTCATAATTGTATCAGTGATATTGGTGTTGTAGTAGTGTAGTGGTCACTAGTCTAGCGGATTTGTGTACATTGCACAGCTTGATTGTCAGCGAGTGTAACAAAAAGATTGAAGTGTACATAATGATGAGTATTGTATTCTATGAACCGGCAACGTTTCGTTCAAAATATATACTCCCACCGTCCGAAAAAACTTGCCCCTCAAATGGATGTAGTGCTAGATACATCCATTTAAGGAACAAGCTTGGGACAATCTTTTCCAGAGGGAGTATTTGCTGTGGAACCAACGCAATGGCTATAGAATTTATAAGCCGAATCTGCCTCAACAAGGACCCATCCAAAATGTATCTCATGTGCAATCACAAGTGAAGACTGATAAACATCATGTAAATTGACAGACTAAAAATCCCATCGTTTGATCCTGATAAAGATGATTTTCCATTTGTGATACAGGTCGCACCAGACCGACATACGATGAACTGCTTGGGATGAAATGAAAACTAAGCAATTTGGATAAAGGGTAGGCGAGGAGCCGAGGATACAGGCATACAGCAAGCGCAAAACTAAGCTTTAAGGTAAGCGGAACAGAGCCCAGGAGTCATGCGCGCGGTGAGCTGACCAATCACTTGCCGTTGCCGCCGCCGCCGTTGTCTCCACCGTTTCCTCCGCCGCCGCCGCCGCCCCCGCCCAGATAGACAGCGAAGGCCACCCCCGCGACTATCAGCAGGGCGCCTCCGGCGAGCCACAGGATCCACGCCCCATCATCTTCCATCTCGGCCTCGGGCTCCACGGGGATCACCCTGGCCGCCGGCGCAGGGTTCAGCCCGGCCGCCGCAGGCATGCCTGCCCCGAGCAGGTTCTTGGCCCAGTTGTAGGCATCCCACACGCTGTCGGGATTCCGCTGGATCGCCCGGCCGGCCTTTTGGAGCGCCCTCCAGATCCATGGCCACGCCATCTCTCTGCATCGCCACACATACAGAGGTAACAAAGCAAACATCAGCTGCATTTCTTCACATTTGAAGGCAAATTTATTTTATACAAAAACAATCCAACGGAACCCACAATCCAGCAGGATAAAAAGGGTGTTTTTTTTCTTCCAAAATAGCAACTCAACAAAAAGAAGATGATGGGGCGTGGTATCCCTCGGTGAACTACTACGTACATCACATGGCGGTGTTCATATCAATAAACTAATATTTTTCCCCTTAGAGCAGATAAAATACGAGTAAAAACAAGAAAGCCCCTATTTTTGAGATTGTAAAAAAGAGCCCCTTCTCAACAAAGAAAAACAACAGATCTCAGGTTTGTGTGTGGACAAATCAAAACTTAACAGGGTAGGAAACGTGGAGATACAACTCTACTCAGGTGAAAGAAAGGGAGATCCAAGAGGAAAAACGAGGTGGCAGGGCCTCTCTGCATCCAAGTCGTCTCTCGCCGCAGGTGCGCACACCATGTAGTCGTCTGCTCCGGCTCCGCCGTGCGGGCGCCCCCGACGATAAAAGCGTGTGCGTGATCGCCGTGCGCTGCAACAAACCACCGGAGGCCGCGGCGCCGACGTGGGCCGCATGCGCGTGTCCAGACGCCGCCGCAGATGCGGACAAGGCGATGCGTGTGTCGCGCCCACGGACACAACGTACGGCACCGGCCACCGGGGTAGTTGTTGCCGTTCCCGGAGACGAGGAAATCGCGACCGGGTCTGCCCGCGCTCAAGGTGGTGCTCCAAGGCGCCAGGTTGGAGAATATAGTTACGAGCAGAGCAGGACGCCAGGATGTTCCGCTCCACCGCGGCGAACGCGTCGATGGCGATGCTGTTGCGCGCAGTCGGCGGAACCACCAACAAGCGAGAGCAAGAGTACGTCGCAGCCATACCGGCGAGAATGCCTGCGTTTAAGCTGCTGCCAAGCCAACCGACCTTGTCCACACCACGCACGTGTTCTTCGAGGACGCGACGTCTCGCCTGTTGGCCCGAAACTACTAGCGAGTAGAACACCACAACAGCAGATGCACACTCAATGTTGAAATATGAGATGAGCCTAGAGCCCATATGACAATTTCAGATTTAATCTTTAAAGTCCATGTAGGTGGCATGACAAGGTGGTGGGAAGTTTAGTCCCACACCAGAAGTGGAAGGAGAATTGGAGTGGTTTATAAGGAATTCTCTCTCTCATGCTATTGGAGCTTGAGAAAAGATGAGGCCCTTGCACACTCCTCATCCGCTCGCCCCGCCGCGGGATTGAGCCGAGCCGAGCTCACTCCTACGCGCTTCTTTTTGCCGGTCCCACGTCTCTTCACGCGCGGCCACACATATATATGTGGGGCACTACCAACCCTAGCCGCCGCGAAAATCAGAACGCATCTTCATCTCCGCTTCCACGCCCACGTCGTTCCTCTGCTGCTGCTGCCGCCGGCGACTCCATCCCGTTCATCGCGTACACGGTTGACGGGAGAGCAGACCTCTGAAACCCCGCCTCTTCGGATCCTGTACGGAAGAGGGACGATTAGGCTTTTGGGTAGCGACTACGCGACTGCTCGCTTCTGTTCATCTACGTCCGCACCACCTTCGTCATCACCATATCGACCGACACCGACCGTGCCGCCGCTGAGAAGGCCGAGGCCGACAAGAAGGCCGCCGAGGATGCCGCGGCTGCTGTCACCGCAACCACCACCACGTGGCCGATTGGAGGGTATATATCGCTTATCCCTCTCGTGTTTCTTTCTGTTGTAGCAGTACTGACGATATGCGTAGATGTTTCTACTATGTGTGTAGTACATGCTCTGTTAGATCGTAATCAGTGTGTTATCAATGTTGTCCATGTTATGCTCATGATTTATTTATGGATTAATTTAATCGGAAAACTGCCTATTTACTTATCAATCCAAAAAACCTAACGTGTGTAGGAGTTTTTCAAATTCTGGTTTTGCTGCTGCACTGAAACCGTTCCCGTTTACGGGGACGTACTTTAAGAGTTGGCAGACTAAAATCACCTTATGGCTCACGGCCATGAACGTGTTCTGGATCACCGGTGTGACTCCCACAAAAACGATCGCTCCTGAACAGGAGAAGGCGTTCAAGGAGGTGTAATGCCCCGCGATCGTTGCACTAGGTGTCTTTCAGTTATTCGCTGTTGTTGCCTTGTCATTTGCTTGCGTGTCATGCATTTCATATCATGCCATCATGTGCATCGCATTTGCATACATGTTTGTCTCATGCATCCGAGCATTTTCCCCGTTGTCTGTTTTGCAATCCGGCGCTCCTGTGTCCTCCGGCGTCCCCTTTTGTCTCTTTTCGTCTGCGAGTGTTAAATGTTCTCGGATTGGACCGAGATTTGCCAAGCGGCCTTGATATACCACCGATAGACCGCATGTCATGTTTCGTGCCATTTGAACTTCGTTTGGTACTCCAACGGTTAACCGGGGAACAGTAAAGGCCTCATGTGTGTTGCAGCCCAACACCCCTCCAAAGTGCCCCAAAACTCATCCAAACCCCCTCCATCCTCTCGGTCATTCGATAACAATCGCGTGGCCGAAAACCGCACCTCATTTGGACTCTCCTACCTCCCTCTACCTATAAATATGTGTCTCCCTCCGAAATTCTCACGCAGATGAACCCTAGCCCTCTACCTCCTTGCGCCGCCGGACACGTCCGCCCGATGGCCGCACACGTCCACCCCGCCCTGCCACGTCGCCTCCGCCGCCCCCCTCCTCCTATCGCGCGCGGCCACCTCAGCCTCCATCTGCCCCGCGCCCGCCGTGGCCCGCGAAGCCCAGGCGGGGCCTGCCCGGCCCGAACCGCCAGCGCCGCCGCCCGCCTCCAGCGCCGGTCACCGCCTCCCCCCGCCCGCCGACCGCGTGCGCCGCCGCCGGCCACCGCGCCCCGCCGCCTTGCTCCACAGCGCCGCGCGCTGCACCGCCTTGCCTACTTCCTCCACCGCCGCCTCGAGTTCCGCGCCCGTCGCGGATCCGGTCGGGCCGGACCAGATCCGGCGCCCCCGATCCTCGCCGGCAACTCCCTCCTCTCCGGCAGCTTCTCCGGCGAAGCTCCGGCCGCGCCTCGGTTCGCGTGCCATGGACGAACCCTAGATCTCGAAGGTAGTTATCTACCAAGTTCTGAAAATCTCACTTTTTGGAGCCCTGTTCATCGCATCATAACTTCATCACCGTTGCTCCGTTTTGCGCATATAAGATATCAAAATGTTCATCTGGTTGTCCTCTTCATTTCATTCTATTGCACCATGCTTGTTTGAGTCCACCTTGATACCCTAAATGCTATTGCAAGAGTGCTACAAAATGTTAGTTTCTGTTTCTTAACAGATTATGGACATTTGTCATTTTTTGCCATGATTATTGTGTGACCCCTATGAACTTGAGCCCTACATGTGTTTTGGGCTATGCCATGCCATATTTACAGGGGTGTATGCCATGTACTTTTGTGATCAATGTGGTGACTAGCACAAGCATGCAAAGTAGCTCTCGTGATGTTGTTGATTTCACGGACTTAGAATTTCACTAAGTCCTTTTCCTGCTGTTATTTTTATGCCACGTATTCATGTTGCTACAGAGTATTCCATGCCTCTTTTGAGCATGTTCAGTAAGGATGATTTTTAGATATTTTTATGCTCTATCCATCCATGTCCCTGATTTTTAGATGATTTTTAGATATTGTTATGCCCTAGCATGACTCAATCTTGCTCTACTTTTGCTATAAAATGTTCCTGGCAGATTGTTTACGTGTTAATCAATTTTGCCAAGGTTGTTGTAATTGATTCATGCATTCTATGAGTTTGTTCTTGCCATGTTTAGCTTCTTCATCATGTCTTCTTGCTGGTAGTATGCTTAGTTTTTCATGCAATGCCTTGTGTTGAGTGCATCGAGCTCGCAAACATGCCTTCATAATTCTGTTTATGTCATGCCCAGTTTTCTGCTAAGTCTGAATCTGTTAACGAAACTTGCTATGTTTACATGAGTGCCATCATATCTTCTGATACTTTTTGGCTCATGGTCAGTAACAGACTTTTGTTATGTGCTTTGAGTAGATTCATGCCATGCCTTGGTTTGCTATGATCTGATCCTGTAGCATGTTGTTATCTTGCTCTAAACATTACTTCCTGATGTTAATTTCTCACATGTTAGTATTTTCACTAAGTCTGAAAAGCTGATATCTTTTGCACTTTTGCCATGCTTGTTTGAGTCTGCTATTGTGTGATTTAGGCATAGCTCAGTGTTTATCTTTTGTCAAGCATCTTGAGTGAATCACTACCATGTGCTTTGTTGCTATGTTAGAGTGCAGTAGCTTATTTTCTTGTTGCATTCTAGATGGCATTGTGCTGTTAATCACAGATTAGTGCCATTATTGTTTTGATTGCCATTTGCAAACCGTGCATCCGATTCCGGTGATCTTTATATCGATTTCGACCGAAATCAACTCATCTTTCCAGCGGCACTCTTGGTTTGCCAAGTTGAGGCCTGGTTTAATCTTTTCCTTCCGGAGCTCGCTTATGCATTGCATATTACGTCCCGCATATCATGACATGTTTTGCATAATGTTGCTTGTGCATTGCACCGTGGTTGATTGTCGTTTCCTTTGCTTGTGTTCTTGCTTTGGGTAGAGCCAGGAGACGAGTACGTGTTCGAGGAACCTGTTGAGTACGTTTATGAGGTTCAAGCTTTCGTCTTCTCGAAGAACTTTGCAGGCAAGATGACCATACCCTCGAAATCACTTCTATCTTTGCTTGCTAGTTGTTCGCTCTATTGCTATGCCTATGCCGCGATACCTACCACTTGCTATGTCATGCCTCCCATATTGCCATGTCAAACCTCTAACCCACTTTGTCCTAGCAAACCGTTGTTTGGCTATGTTACCGCTTTGCTCAGCCCCTCTTATAGCGTTGCTAGTTGCAGGTGAAGATGGAGTTTGTTCCAGGTTTGGAACATGGATATGTTGGGATATCACAATATATCTTATTTAATTAATGCATCTATATACTTGGTAAAGGGTGGAAGGCTTGGCCTTATGCCTGTTGTTTTGTTCCACTCTTGCCGCCCTAGTTTCTGTCATACCGGTGTTATGTTCCTTGATTTTGCGTTCCTTACGCGGTTGGGTTATAATGGGAACCCCTTGACAGTTTGCCTTGAATAAAACTCCTCCAGCAAGGCCCAACCTTGGTTTTACATTTGCACTAACAACCTAGCCTTTTTCCCTTGGGTTTCCGGAGCCCGAGGGTCATCTTTATTTAACCCCCCCCCCGGGCCAGTGCTCCTCTGAGTGTTGGTACAAACTAGAGTCCTTTGCAGCGCCCCCTCGGAGAAACTCGAGGTTTGGTTTTAGCTATACGGAGCGATCATCTGGTGTGCCCTGAGAACGAGATATGTGCAGCTCCTATCGGGATTTGCCAGCACATCCGGGCGGCGTCCGGGAAGTGAACACGGTTCTTGTGTTATGGTTGACGTAAGTAGTTTCGGGATCACTTATTGATCACTTCTAGTTCACCACCGTGCTTTGCTTCTCTTCTCGCTCTCATTTGTGTAAGTTAGCCACCATATATGCTAGTGCTTGCTGCAGCTCCACCTCACTACCTTTTTCCTACCCATAAGCTTAAATAGTCTTGATCGCGAGGGTGTGAGATTGCTGAGTCCCTGTGACTCACAGATTACTTCAAACAGTTGCAGGTGCCGATGATAACCGTGCTTGTGACGCAACCGAGCTCACGGAGGAGCTCGATGAAGATCGTGTTCGTTGTGTAGTTTCATTTCCAGTTGATCAGTAGTGGAGCCCAGTTGGGGCGATCGAGGATCTTATGCATTTGGGGTTGTCTTTATTTTGGTTCCGTAGTCGAACCTTGATTGTATCTGGATGATGTAATGCTATATTCATGTATTGTGTGAAGTGGCGATTGTAAGCCAACTCTGTATCTTTTTCTTATTCAGTACATGGGATGTGTAAAGATTACCCCTCTTGCGACATGCCTACAATGTGGTTATGCCTCTAAGTCGTGCTCCGACACGTGGGAAATATAGCTGCATCGTGGGTGTTACAGGAGGCCACTGTCATGTTCCTCGGGGCAGTTCTGAGCGTGATTGGAGATAAGCTGGTTGACGCATATTTGCATGTGCGGTCTGCCAAGGACTTGTGGGAGGCGCTCGAATCTAAGTTCGGGGCTGCCGATGCAGGGAGCGAGATGTGTATTATAAAGCAGTTCCACGATTACAAGATGGTTGAAAACCGTCCTGTATTGGAGCAGGCTCATGAGATAATATGCATTGTTAAGGAGCTTGAGCTTCTTAAGTGTGAGTTACCGGGCAAGTTTGTCGCGGGCTGCATAATCGCTAAGCTCCCCAATTCCTGGAGGAACTTTGCCACCACTCTGAAACATCAGAGGCGTGAATTCTCTATGGAGAATGTCATTGGCCATCTAAGTGTTGAGCAGAATTCAAGGGCAAAGGACTCGCACGGAAAAGGGGTCGAAGGAACTTCTGTGGCCAATATGGTGCATCAGAAGAACTCCAATTCCCACAAGTCCAAGGGAAAGAACGGTGTCCAACAGAGTGCCGACTTTAAGAATAAGGGTAAGAAGACCTTTAAGAAGAACAAGAAGGATGAGGGCTGCTTTACTTGTGGTTCAGTTGAACATTGGGCCAACAAGTGCCCAAACAAGTACAAGAAGCAAGGGCAGGATTCCAAGTCTGTCAATATGATTGTGAGCAACAATGAGAGTGGTGCATCTGGGGACGGTAATTTATTTGCTGTATTTTCAGTTTGGCCGTCCACCGATTGGTGGGTCGACACAGGTGCAGGTGTTCATGTGTGTGCTGACATTTCATTGTTTTCTTCTTACCAGGCCATAGGTCATGGGTCCGTACTGATGGGGAATGGCGTGAGTGCTTCTGTTCTTGGTGTTGGCACAGTCGATCTGAAGTTTACTTCGGGAAGGATCGTGCAGCTGAAGAACGTGCAACATGTCCCCGCCATCAAGAAGAACCTCGTTAGTGGCTCCCTTCTATGTAGAGAAGGATTTAAGTTGGTATTCGAGTCTAATAAATTAGTTGTTACGAAATATGGACTATTTGTTGGAAAGGGTTATGAATGCGGAGGCATGTTCCGCCTTTCTCTTGCAGATCTATGTAATAAAGTTGTGAACAATATTCATTTGAGTGTTAATGAATCTGAAGTCTGGCATTCACGTCTTTGTCACATTAGTTTCGGCGTTATGACGCGGCTAGCAAAATCGAACTTAATCCCGAGTTTCACTTTAGCCAAAGGTTCTAAGTGTCATTCATGTGTGCAATCTAAGCAACCTCGCAAGCCTCACAAGGCAGCAGAGGAGAGACACTTGGCGCCACTGGAACTCATACATTCTGATCTTTGTGAGATGAATGGTGTGTTGACTAAAGGTGGAAAGAAATATTTCATGACTTTGATAGACGATTCCACTAGATATTCCTATGTGTATATGTTAAATACTAAAGATGAGGCTCTACACTACTTCAAAATCTATAAGGCAGAAGTTGAGAATCAACTTGAAAAGAAAATTAAACGAGTTCGGTCAGATCGTGGTAGAGAGTACTTCTCGAAAGAGTTTGATGCCTTTTGTGCGGAACACGAGATTATTCACGAGAGGACGCCTCCCTACTCACCCCGGTCAAACGGGGTTGCCGAGCGGAAAAACCGTACTCTAACTGATTTGGTTAACGCCATGTTAGATACGTCGGGTTTATCCAAGGCATGGCGGGGGGAGGCTATAATGACATCATGTCATGTCCTGAATAAAGTTCCGACAAAGGATAACGAGATCACTCCTTACGAGAAGTGGACCAAGAGATGGATAACACTCTCGTACTAACGTACTTGGGGCTGCTTGGCGAAAGTTAATGTGCCGATTCCCAAAAAGCGTAAGCTTAGACCAAAGACTGTGGACTGTGTTAATTTGGGCTACGCTATGAATAGTGTTGGCTATAGATTTCTAGTAGTGAAATCTGACGTACCTGACATGAAGGTCGGTACAATTATGGAGTCTAAAGATGCTACATTCTTTGAGGACATTTTCCCCATGAGAGATGTACAAAGCACTTCTAGACAGGAATATGAGGAGACTCTTGAACCTGCCATTCTGATGGAATATTATAATTAAACACATGATGAAAATCTTGAGGAGGATAATGAGGAAACCCTTGGTAGGGGCAAGAGACAAAGGACTGTAAAGACCTTTGGTGATGATTTCTTCATATACCTCGTGGAGGATAATCCCACTTCTATTTCAGAAGCGTATGCATCTCCAGAAGCTGACTACTGGAAGGATGCGGTCCGTAGCGAGATGGATTCCATCATGGTTAACGGTTCTTGGGAGCTTACTGAACGTCCTTATGATTGCAAACCATTGGGATGCAAGTGGGTGTTCAAGAAGAAGCTTAGGCCCGACAGTACGATAGAAAAATACAAGGCTAGGCTCGTGGCCAAGGGCTACGTCCAGAAAGAAGAAGAAGATTTCTTCGACACTTATTCACCTATGGCCAGACTGACCACCATCCGAATATTACTCTCGTTGGCGGCCTCGCATGGTCTTCTCATTCATCAGATGGATGTTAAGACGGCATTTCTGAATGGGGAGCTAAAGGAGGAAATCTATATGCAACAATCTGATGGCTTCGTGATGGATGGTCAGGAAGGAAAGGTGTGTAAGTTGGTGAAATCTTTGTATGGCCTGAGACAAGCGCCTAAGCAATGGCATGATAAGTTTAATGAAACGTTGACATCTGTTGGCTTTGTTGTTAATGAGGCTGACAAATGTGTATACTATCACTATGGTGGGGGCGAAGGAGTTATACTGTGTTTGTATGTTGATGACATACTGATATTTGGAACTAATCTCAAGTTGATCGAGGAGGTTAAGTCTTTCCTATCTCAGAACTTTGAGATGAAGGACCTTGGAGTGGCTGATGTTATCTTGAACATCAAGCTATTGAGAGATGATGAGGGTGGGATTACACTTCTGCAATCCCATTATGTTGAGAAGGTGTTGAGTCGCTTTGGATATTCGGACTGCAAACCATCTCAAACACCATATGATTCTAGTGTGCTGATTCGAAAGTCTAAAGGCACAGCTATAGATCAATTGAGATACTCTCAGATTGTTGGTTCACTCCAGTATCTAGCGAGCGCAACGAGGCCTGACATCGCATTTGCTATTAGCAAACTGAGCCGATTTGTTTCCAAACCGGGTGATGTACATTGGCGTGCTCTTGAGAGAGTTATGCGCTATCTGAAAGGTACTATGAACTATGGACTTCACTATACCGGATACCCGTCGGTACTTGAAGGGTATAGTGATGCGAATTGGATCTCTGATGCTGATGAGATGAAAGCCACAACTGGGTATATGTTTACTCTTGGAGGTGGTGCTGTTTCCTGGAAGTCTTGCAAGCAAACGATCTTAACAAGATCGACAATGGAAGCGGAATTAACAGCATTAGACACATCGGGTGGCGAAACAGAATGGCTTCGAGATCTGTTGATGCACTTGCCAGTGGTTGAGAAGCCGGTTCCGGCCATCCTTATGAACTGCGATAATCAAACAGTTATTGTCAAGGTGAAGAGTTCAAAGGACAACATGAAGTCCAACAAACACATAAGAATGAGATTGAAAGCTGTCAGAAAATTGAGGAACTCTGGAGTGATAGCGTTGGATTACATTCAAACGGCTAAGAATCTGGCAGATCCCTTTACTAAAGGGCTATCACGTGTTGTGATAGATAGCGCATCAAGGGAGATGGGTATGAGACCCACATGAGTTGCCATGGTAGTAACCCAACCTATGTGATCGGAGATCCCGTGAAGTAGGACCTGGGAAAACAAGCCAGCGGTGAACTGAGGAGAGTAACTTTACTAACCCACTCCGTTGGAGATGTAATACTCTCGGAAACTGTATGGAAGGATGACTATTGTCTTAATGTGTTCCAAGGCTTATATGTATAAGCAAGATGCTATCCTACAGAGCGATCTTTGGAGGAACACACCTATATGAGCCCGACTGCTAATCACAGTCTATGAGAATGAGGTGGTCTCTAGCAAGCTCATGAACAGGCCAGAAGTGTGACTAATATGCTCCACCCGAGGGGTCGGCTTTCGGCAGCCTCGTATCAGTGAGACTTGTGGTGAAACTTCTTGACGCCAAACTAACAATTCAAGGCATAGTCCATTGTTCAGTTGTGAAGGAGTGTAGCTACTTGGTCTAGGTGGAGCTCAACCTTAACCGGTCTCCACTAAGATGCTGGTATATCAAAACAGCGTTTGGAACAAAGGACAAAGTGGGCCCTGAGATCTGGTGGGGGATTGTTGAAATATGAGATGGGCCTAGAGCCCATATGACAATTTCAGATTTAATCTCTAAGGGCACATGTAGGTGGCATGACAAGGTGGTGGGAAGTTTAGTCCCACCCCGGAAGTGAAAGGAGAGTTGGAGTGGTTTATAAGGGATTCTCTCCCTCATGCTATTGGAGCTTGAAAAGAGATGAGGCCCTCGCGTACTCCTCCTCCTCCTCTGCTCGCCTCGCCACGCCTCGCCTCGCCTCGTCACGATGCGCCGCGGGTTGCGGGATTGAGCCGAGCCGAGCTCACTCCTATGCGCTTCTTTTTGTCGGTCAGGAACGGAGAGTCTTTGACAGATAGGGCCACGATCTGAGACGTCGGATCATGGGCTACCGACTTGGACGTGGGTTCAGCCCACGTCTCTCCACGCGCGGCCGCACATATATATGTGGTGCACTGCCAACCCTAGCCGTCGCGAAAACCAGAACGCATCTCCATCTCCGCTTCCATGCCCACGTCGTTCCTCTGCTGCTGCTGACGCCGGCGACTCCACCCCGTTCACCGCGTACACGGTTGACGGGAGAGCAGGCCTCCGAAACCCCGCCTCTCCGGATCCTGTACGGGAGAGGGGCGATTAGGTTTTTTGGGTAGCGACTACGCGACTGCTCGCTTCTGTTTATCTACGTCCGCACCACCTTCGTCATCACCATGTCGACCGACGCCGACCGTGCCGCCGCTGAGAAGGCCGAGGCCGACAAGAAGGTCGCCGAGGATGCCGCGGTTGCTGTCACCGCAACCACCATCGTGTGGCCGATTGGAGAGTATACATCGCTTATCCCTCTCGTGTTTCTTTCTGTTGTAGCAGTATTAGCGATATGCGTAAATGTTTCTACTATGTGCGTAATACATACTCTGTTAGATCGTAATCAGTGTGTTATCAATGTTGTCCATGTCATGCTCATGATTTATTCAAGGATTAATTTAATCGGAAAACTGCCTATTTACTTATCACTCAGTGGCTGCACCTCGGATTAGTGTAATGCACACACACTAGAGACTGTAGTACTACTTGAGCAAAGGAGGAAACTGAAGTGGCTTGTTGCCTTGATTCTGGTCGGGATGGGAATGCCTACAACCGGGGGGTGAGCTGCTCCTTATATAGCAGTTTGAACCGACCTACTGTTTCATCTGAGCTAAGCTCTTACGTCATTTCAACAAACCACATCACTGCTGACCTACACTACTTAGAGAGTGCTTGGGTACGTTTTAGTCTCATGACTAAAAGTAGTGGGACTAAAACTTGCTAGCCTCACCCATGCTTGGATCCAAATACTAAAAAGACTGAAATCAAGTTAATGAGCATTTATTATCCTTCAAACCCTCCAATCCAGAATTCGCATGTGTTAAAGAAGAGGAGTTAAATGAAGAGAGAGATGACTAATCCACATTTTAGTAGGGATACCCCTGACTAATTTTTTTTAGTTCCAAGACTAGTTTTAGCCCTTCTTTAGTCAGGGATACTTGAAACTTTAGCCTCTTAAAAAGACTATTTTTAATCAAACTAAAATAAGTTCCTTGGATCCAAGCACCCTCTTAGCTACTAAGGCACGCCTGCTGCTCTTGCTAGTAAATGCATGATTTTACTCACTGGCGGAGCTTCTGCAAGGCCAAGTGGGCCGTGGCCCACCCAGGTCTGGAGCAATTTTTTTTTATATATATATATGCTTCATGCCCAGCCGGCCAGCCCAGCCCACAACCAGTACGCAGGTGCAGCCCATTGCCGATACACACATCAGCCTCTGCCTCGCAGACTCGCAAAGACGCACAGCCGCACGTCCAAAAAAAAGCACACGACAGAGCTGCCGCTGACCGCCGTCTCATAGCGCAGCCGCCGGCTGCCGCGGGCCCGCCTCCGGCCGGCGCCGCCCACGGGCGCGGCGCACATCAGTCCCTATCTCCCCTAGTTCCCTTCATCCAACGCCCCACTGGCCACAACCACTCCTTAGCCGACCCACGCGCGGACGCGCACACGCATCCGCGAGCAGGTTAGCTGGCGACGGCGGCGGCGCGAGGGCGAGGCAGTGAACTGCCAACTGGGAAAATCCTTCTTTGAATCCTTACAAGCTGCGAAGGTAAATCGATTCAAATCATACCAATTTTATTCCCCTGAACAGAACCTAGGTCATCGTTCATTCCCCTGAACAGAACCTAGATCCCCAAAATTCCCAATTGACTGAATATTTCACTGAAGGTCTGAAGGTCATACTGGTTTAGTGTCAAGTGTCCACAGAACACAGTAGATGGTTTCTAATTTAGTAGGCAAGTTTCGTTTCCAGAATTGAGCAATTGGGCTTGCTGTAGCATAAATAACTCATTCCATTGTGTTTACAGGTTACAAGTTGAGGTCTAGGCAGCCATGGGCAAGGCCAGTCAGCAAAAAATTGATTTGGTTTTCAAAAGAAAAAGAGATGATGACATGATTGGATTTGAGGAAGATCCTTCACCAATGGCAGATCAACCTTTGCCAATGCTTGAAATTGAACAGCCACACCCAGAGAGCCAAGATGAAGGTCTTCATGCAAATGAACCTATAACATTTCGAGGTGTCGAGTTCTTGCAGCGAGACCCAGGATTACGCCCGCAAATTTGGCAATATCCACCCGAACAAAGAGATAGTGTGCGGAGAGCATATTTGATGTTAGGTCCTATGCAACCTGAGCTACAGACCTATAAACCTTCTGGTGAAAAAGGGCATCAACGCCGCTTCCAGTACAAATGGTTTGACAATTTCCAGAAATGGCTAGAGTATTCGGAGGACAAACATCGTGCTTATTGTTTGTATTGCTTTGTCTCTAGTAAAAATGAGAATAGACGAGGTGGTTCTCATGTCTTCACAGTAGATGGATTTGACAGTTGGAAGAGAGTTAACTCTGGAAAACATTGTGCATTCTTAACCCACATGGGCTCTGGACCATGCTCACCACACAATAATGCATTCACAGATGGCCAAGCCTTGCTGAATCAATCATGCCACATAGAAACTATTATGGTAGTTAAGGACAAGGAGAAAGTAGAAAGAAACCGTCTCAGACTGAAAGTTTCAATTGCAACGGTTAAGTGGCTCGCACTTCAATCTTGTGCTTTTAGAGGACATGACGAAAGACCCGAGTCAAAGAATAAAGGCAACTTTCTTGAAATGGTGGAGCTTCTTGCTGAATTCAATCCTGATATTGCCAAATGTGTGTTGGCGAATGCTCCATATGGTTCTAAATACACATCACCAGCAATTCAGAAGGAGATCTTGAGTATATTTGCATCTAAAATCAGGAATCATATCCGTGAGGAAATTGGGGATTCTAAGTTCTCTATATTAGTGGATGAAATATGTGATGTAGCAAAGAGAGAGCAAATGGCTCTGGTTCTTAGATTTGCTGATAAAGGTGGTATTTTGCAAGAGAGGTTCTTTGACTTGATACATGTAGCAAACACAAGGTCTTTGACACTTAAAGACAAATTGAGTTTTGCTTTAACCAACCATGGTTTTGACATTCAGAACCTTCGGGGACAAGGTTATGACGGTGCTAGCAACATGAGAGGCGACTTGAATGGACTTCAAGCTCTTTTCCTCCAAGAATGTCCATATGCTTATTATGTCCATTGTTATGCCCATCGCTTGCAACTTGCTCTTGTTGATGCATCCAAAGAAGTGGTTTCTATTTCTCAATTCTTCCAAAAACTGCTCTATATCATAAACACCGTTGACTCATCTTCAAAGCGACATGATCAGCTCCATCAAGCCCAACTAGTTGAACTTGAAAATGCAATTGCTAATGCCAATATTGAGACAGGACAAGGGGCAAATCAGATTCATACTCTTAAGCGACCAGGAGACACAAGGCGGGGTTCTCATTTTGGTTCAGTTTACAGCCTTATGAAGATGTTTGGTGCTGTTTTTTCTGTCATCCAAGATATAGCAGCCGATAGATCAATTGGCTCATTGCGTGCAGATGCCGACACTTGTTTCGGCTACTTGTCCTCCTTCGAGTTCATATTTAACTTGTGTTTGATGAAGGAGATATTTGAGATAACCGAAGTGCTTGGCCAAGCTTTACAGAAGAAGTCACAAGATATAGTGAATGTTGTCCGTTTAGTCTCCTCAACTAAAGAGTGTCTCCAACAGCTAAGATCAGATGATGACTACCAAGAATTTATTGTCACAGTTGTTGAGTTCTGTACAAACCACTCCATTGTCATTCCTGACTTTGAGGAAGCTTACATCATGCGTGGTGGCCGTGCCCGCCATCAACCCAATCAGCTGACCAAGGAGCATTACTTTCGAGTCGAAATATTCTATGCAACACTGGACACTCAACTATTTGAACTAAATCATAGGTTCAATGAGAAGGTAATGGATCTTCTAACCACTAGTGCCACCTTGATTCCTAGAAACAAATTTAGAGGATTTAAAGCTAGTGATATATGTGACATGGTGAAAAAGTACTACCCAGCAGACTTCCCCCAACAAGATATCTATGGATTACAACTACAACTAAAACATTTTGTTTTGGATGCTTCGAAGGATGAATATATGAGAAATATATCAAACTTGATTGATCTTTGTCGATGCCTTGTGGAGTCAGGAAGACATGTTGTCTTCAATTTGATTGAAAGATTACTTCGTTTGCTCATTACCCTTCCAGTTTCTACGGCGAGTGCTGAGCGTGCATTTTCCAGTATGAAGATCATTAAAACAAGGTTGCGCAATACAATGGAGGATGACTTTCTTGCCAATAACTTGTTAGTTAACATAGAGGGTGAACTTCTGGAGAAGTACAGCTATGAAGATATCATTGAAGATTTCAAATGCGCGAAGGAACGGAATGCTGATTTGTAGTATGTAACTCCACACAACTTTGCCTGATGGTCAAATGGTATGGCTTATTTTGGTTTGGAGTAGTATATATGGTCAAATGTTATGGCTTATTTTGGTTTCGGTAGTATATATGTATATATATGCATCTGCTCATCTTGTATTCAATGTGAACAGAAGGTGTACTGACTATATCTATTGAAAGTATATATGCTTTAGAATTTGAAGAATATTGTGCTCTCTGGCCCGCCCAACTTTTTTTTTCAAGCTCCGCCACTGATTTTACTTGCTGCCGTGCCGACATGCAGCCATGCATGTGTGCATCTGAGACTAGCTACGTAAATGAAGACCAAGGTTAACTCAACATCGCCGAGGCCCGCGGCCTCGCAGCTCTTGCTCTCAGGCCAGACTCCGGTGTCAAGCACTCTGATGACTACGTCGCCCACCGTGCCGGAGCCGGACTGCGGGAACAAGCCCTCGCTCTGGTCTAGCCCCAAGAACTCACGTGTGCGCATGGTGTGCAGTGCAGCTCGCGCACCGCATCTCGGGGTTCACGGCTTAAGACGCCCTCCATGCCCGCCATGTCGCTGGCCTCTCTCTCGGTGAGGCGCACCGAGAAGCCGTGCAGGACTGTGGTACCCGTGGACACTTCGCGCCCTGTTCCGTCTATGCCGCCCTAGCTGCCACCGCCGCCACGGCCAGCGCCACCACCAACAGCATCATCAACGTGACGGCTACGGCGCCGGCGCCGGCCGATGCGCCAATCGTCTGCAGCCTCGCTGGAGCATGCCATGTGCGGCTCCTCGTGGATGTCAGCGCTCCATCCACGGCTGCAACTCTCGCCTGTTCAGTTGGGTTGGGTCACGAAATCCCGGACAAGCGGCGACAGTTCGCGCGCGTACGTCGGCGCCAGGACGCCGGCGCTGCCAAGATAGACGCGGGCCACCGTGCGTCGTGGGTGAAGACCGAGAGCAGCCTGCTCGCCCGTGCCGACGCCGCTGAAGACTAGGCTGCCTCCCTCTGTGGGCAGATCGCCGTCGCCGTGCCAGGCGTAAGTTTGGGGTCCGAGCGCAAGGCCGAGGACCATGGCTAGCTGCTATCAGTGCTCCTCAACGACAAAGCGAACGCGAATGGAGGCGCCAAAGATTGGTGTCGTCGAATAGCTCCACAACTCACTCCTCCGGATGTGTGCTGGAACGAAGAAATTTGAATTACATAGGTAGCGCTCCTTCTGCTTGGAGATGGACTAGCGTAGATGGTGGTCGTCGTTTGGCGTCATGGTGGCCTCGTTGGTGGAGGAACCTGTCAAGGTTGACACCTCAATCTGCTCTGAAGATGGACCAGTGGGAGATGGCGGCAACGACACATGTGAGTGCGTCAGACCAGATTATGCCCCGGACCTGGTATGTGGCTCGGTCGGGGTCTCTGGCTTTAGATGTTAGGCTTATGTGAGAGGTTTGGGTATTTGGTCCAGCTTGCACCCCCTTCATCATATGGATAAGAGTAGCGGCAGATGTTGCCAAGATGGCGGATTCAGTCATATTGTTGTACTACTTTGTAATGTTCTCGAAAATAATCAATAAAATGGTCGCATGCATCTCCCAAATGCAGAGGCCGAGGATCATCCTCCTTTTCTAAAAAAAGGCACGCTTGCACATGAGCACAGGAAAGAACGCCACGAGAAGATGGCTTCCTTATCTCCAACATTGGAGATTCGATGTGACCATAAGACTAGCCACAGTGGGAGTAATTTCAGCAGTAACTTCAAATTCAACTTAACACATTTGTCTATGTGGCAATGAGTTAATGAAGAGAGAGATATTTCTAATAACTTAGCTAGTTATTGTAACATCACATGTCCCAATGTAGTATGAGTCTAGAACCTAATAAATAGAGCTTTGCATGACACCACACCTATGTTATTACCCACTATGGAAATAGTAATATAGTCTAGGGATATGTGTATGTTACTAGTGTATGTTACTTTCCATTGTGGCTAGTCTAAATCAAGATCCTCGATGAGTGTCGTAGTGCTGGAAGACCGTAGCATTCCTAGCATCCCATATTTTCCATAGGATCTAGGAGGACAAAGGGCCAAGAGCGGTGACAGTGGGCGCCTCAGACTACCCATAGTGGAAGTAACATAGATGATAACATCACACTTATTTAGGCAAAATAGATGATGCGTCATGTAATTAATGAAGAAAGAGATGCATGTGGTAACATAGCTAGTTACTGTAACATCACACATATCAAGAAAATGTGAGTCTATATCCTAATAAATGAAGTGACGCATGACATAATACATATATTAGTACCCACTGTGGAATTAGTAACATAGAGTAGTAACATATGCATATGCATGTTACTGCTCTAAGTTAGTCCCCACTGAGACAGTCTCACATAGACTTTGAATGTCCCGAGAGGGAATACAGAAGCCGAGGCGCTGGCGAAATGAAAAACTAGTGGAGGCGGCTTCTACCGGGTATCGCAAAGGCGTTGGATCCATTCTGCGATGCGCGCGTAGAAATCAATCATGTACCGTAGTCAATGTATCTACAGTGGCCAAACGATTTTTTGTTTTGTGTATTCGCACACAATAGATACAGTGAAGCCCACACCCGCACTTAACACAAACGATTGACCAGGTTGACTGGAAGAAGAAAACATTGGTAATCAGAGGCAAACACATTAAAATCTGGAAGCTTGTCAAGAGGATGTTGGGAGTCCCCGATGGTAGGATAGAAATTCCAATTCCTCGGCATGGGCCTGGTAAGCATAAGGTTAGATTAGGCATCCAACCGAAGAAGAAAAGGAATTCAGACAAGAGTTAAGAAGTAGTGGGAAGCCACTTAAGCACTTTGTTGACAAGCTGGCCGGAATAATGGAGAGGGATAAGTTCAAGAAGTACTTCCTACTCATTTTGTTGTGTGTGTACCTTGCCCCAGGAAGTGGCCACATGATGAACAGGAATTTTCTGTCAATTGTTCAGAATCTCGATCGTATCCCTGAGATGGACTGGTGTACAATTGTGGCAGATTGCATAGCTGCGCATGTACAACGAGTCTAGAGCTGAGCTGCAAACATCAATGTGCATGGTTGTTTACATGTTTTGCTGGTAAGTTAAGGAATACTCAATTATCAGTGACAACGGATGCGTGATTCATTTTACACTACTATGTAAAAACAGAACATATTTATTTGATATACCATTTTGATGAACAGCTCATATATATTGATGTTGTATATACAATTGCCAATGCTTGTCGTCCCTGAAGGTGTACCAAGCTTCAAGCATGTAACAACTAAGATGTTGGAGACACTAGACACGCCCGGCATGAAAGTATTTGGTCTACATGGGAATCTATAGGTATGATTGTAGCACAACAACAAGAATTCAACACATTGCCAACAACGAATAATGGTAGACCATCTATAATATACCGTGCATTTCTTGCCAGGTTGTTTTTGCAGGTATCGAGGGTAGCATTGTTAATGGACACGATTTAACTGATTAGGAGGATGATCCGACTATCAAAGATGGAAGTACAACAATGTTTGGGGAACTCGTTGTTCCTGAACTCGCAGAGGCAATCCTAGTCAATATGAATGTCTTATTTACTGTAGTGTCAAGGGCCTTTATATGGTATTCCAATCTAATCAATGTATGTCGTGATCACATTTACGGGACTTGAAGGCTTCAATTGGGAGGATTGAGATGGAGTACATGTTAGCGAAGGCTCATGTGGAAAAGGAAAGAATGTCAAAGATGGCTCAACTAGATAAGAAGAGGAGAGCTGGCATGCTTGTTCTACTTGGTGGATGTACACAATCTGGCTTCAACACGGGAAAACCTCCACAAAGATCATCATTGGATGTTGTGGCAAACCTGTCTAACCGCCTGCCAACATCAAGACAGGGCGACACACTCACTGTTAGCAACAATGATGACATGTTGCTTAGTTCTTCGCGTGATCTAGAGCTAGCTACTGTTCGTGGTCTTGATGGTGCTGCCCGTCTGAAGCCACAAGATGACGGACAAGCTGAAGGACAGGAGAACCAAATAAAAGAGAAATCAGGCGCTCACCCAGATAGCATGGAACTACCAAGCAATGATGTTGCTCAAGTCAATAGTGAGAGACCAGAAGCCAACGGGGTAGCCACTGATGCGCCCCAAAGTGTTGAAGTCGTGTGTGTCGAGAACACAAACAAAAACCTACTGATGAAACAACAAGAAACATCAGATAACAATGTTTCCAATGTTACCGTTGACACAAAAGAGGTTGTTGCCCAGCTGCACAACCAGATTGATAAGTGATCGAGTGGAGAGGTCTTGTTGCACGATAAGACCGCCGCGGCCGATTTCTTAAAAAGTGACATTCCTTTTGTTGATGAAGTCGAAAGAGTGCATGGTTCTCAACAGGTTGATCAGCTTGTATGTCATAACGTTGCTGATTCAACTTTGTCATCAATACAGACTAATGATGATGTAGCTGCAAACAATTCACATAAAGTTCCAGGCAACACAAGTATTGGAAAAGAAAAGATACATGCTGACGCACCAACGCTATCGCTAACACAGAAGCATACCACACACATTCAGAGCACGTCGATGGAATCGGGGGAGATAAACAATGTACTTAAAGCATCAACAAGGGTACTTCAGAATAGAGGAAAACACCTCGAGCCCATGCCATAGTGGTAACCCCAAAGGCCAAGAATGTGTCACATGATAGTAGCTTGGATGTCGATAATGAAAATGAAGTTAACATCAAGGAGGTGTGACGCGGATTTTTGGGACATGCGGCCACGCGCTGCCGATATCCAGCCCGTCCACGCGCGCTTTGCAATTCTTAACTTTAATAGACCCTCTGGCAATACGGGGCTGCTCGATCCATAAATGTGATAATACATCTCTTTATACGTTTTGTGATCTGGCCCACGTCGCATTTAAGTATCGTGTGAATACACGGACAAGATAGCTCCCCGACCAGGTAATTAATTTCCCTGGGTGTCCGTCCGGTGAACTCGCAGCAGATCTAGCTCCCCCCCCCCCCCCCCCCCACTCGCGCGTCGGCGTCAAGGTATGGAGATGGAGTCCGCGGGGACGGAGATCAGGTCAGTATGTCTGCACCAATCCATCTGTTGTGTTCTTTCTCTTTCAGCATGGAGTTCATGCTTACACAGTGCCTCGTTTCCTCTCAATCCCCTAGCTTCACGTTCCCCGGTTCTGGATCTGGTGCATCCAATGGATGTAGCGGCCCGGCAGTCTCACCAGATTCGCCGCGGTTTGCAAGGCATCCTCGATTCCTGGGTGCAGTTCGTGAGGTCGCCGAAGATGATCCCAGCGGCCGATTCCCAGATTTATTAGATACAGTTGAAGTTGTTCTGCGCCCAGACGTCAGCGATTCAGAAGAGAATAAGCCCAGCAGGGCGGAGAATGTGTATGTAGCCCTGGACGACAAGGTTGGATGGGTTAGCAGGTAATCCCTGTTTCTTGCTTCTCTGTTTTAGCTCATACCGGCCGGCTGGCCTGATTTGATTGCCTGCGTCCGTGGTTCAGGAAACGGCGGGATGTCATGCCAGACGAAAGACCAACAAGTGCAGACAGGGTCACCGCGCTGGAAAAAGCTCTAACCGGGTTTGCAGATAGGGATTCAGATTCTGTTGTGACTCCGTCCGTTGGGCTATCATTTGACTCGATAAATGAGGCATATGAATTCTACAACCTGTATTCTTGGGAGTGTGGATTTGGTGTTCGCTATGCAAAGAGCATGACGAATGTAAAAGGGACAAAATGCATGCAGGAGTTCGTCTGCTGCTGCTCGATATGAGTCCTACAAACAAGTGTTCACTGTCTAATGTGTCATCTGTTACCATGCTGTTTGTTGCATATCTAAATGCATTTTGGTTGGTTATTTTCTTGCAGGGCAAACCAAAAGAAGCAAATTCGAAGTCTACATGGTGTCAATGCCAAGCCATGATAAGGCTTCTCCAAACGGACGACGAAGGCTGGTACATCAACGAATTCAGGTCCAAACACAACCACCCCATGTTGAACACTTGTGCTGAGAAGTTGCATTTCCCATCACATAGGCATATTGACAAATACACCCGTGAGCTTGTTTCCCAACTGAGACAGAACAATGTTAATCTGAGCAAGGTTTATAGTATAATCGCAACATTTTTTGGTAGAGTTGAGAATGTGCCGTTCACCAAGAGATGTTTAAGGACTCTGTGTGGGAAGCTTAGCAGGGAGCAAGCTGATGACGATGTGCGAAAGACAATGGCTATTTTTTCAGAAATGAAAGCACAAGACAGCGAGTTCACATACAACGTTCAGGTAGATGATGAGAGTAGGATATGGACCCTTATGTGGACGAACGGGCGTAGCAAAACACAGTACCATCACTTCAGTGACGTTATCACCTTCGACACGACATACAAAACAAACCTGTATGATATGCCATTTGGTCTGTTTGTGGGGGTGAATAATCATTTTCAGAGTGTGCTTTATGCGAGACGAGACCGAGGATACATTCAAATGGATTTTTGACGAGTTCGTGAAGATGATGGGTGGTAAAAAACCAATTACTATTCTAACAGGTAATGGGGGCGTCTCCGGAGCGCTTTTGTGTTTATATCGTCTTTAGTACAGCCAACCGGGTGCATGACTTTTGCATGTTTCCTTGATCAAGCTAGAGCCATGGAAAAGGCAATTGAGGAGGTGTATCCTGAATCCACGCATCGGTGGTGCAAATGGCACGTGCTGAAGAAGGCCAAAGAAAACCTGGGTGCTCATTACACCAAGAAGTCAGATTTCAGGGCTGAATTCCACAAGCTTGTGCATGAGATGCTGACTATTGATGAATTCGAGGACGGCTGGGCAGCATTGCTTGACAAATATTCACTGGAAACAAATCCATATCTCATGCAGATCTGCGAGACTAGGCAGAAGTGCGCAAAACCTTACTTTGTCGGGAAATTCTGTGCTCGCCGAACCAGCACTGGCAGGAGTGAGAGTGCAAACCATATGCTGAAGCAGTATGTCCCCCCGTCATGCTCAATGAATCTATTTGTCAAGCAATACAACAAGCTCCAGTTCGACCGAGAATAGGAGGAAGGATTCCAGGAGAAACGTACTAGACTGGTGAGAATTTCTTCTTGTATGCCATGACCAATTGCTTACTCAGACTCGCTGTGAAAAATGATATCTTTTTTTTCAAACAGAGTCATGCTGTGCTGAAGGTGAACACCTCTCTTGAAGTACACGCAAGCAAGATATATACCAGGAAGATGTTTGAGATTTTTGGTGGCATACTGTATGAATCTGGAATGTATGATGTCGAAGAAATCATAGAGAAGCAGAAATACATAGTGACACACCGGAAAGCCGAGCTCCGTGAGAAGTGGTTCAAGTGCCGGTTTGAGGTCAACGTGTCTGATAACCTTGGTTATTTCTCGTGCATTTGCGGTCTGTTTGAGCACATGGGCATGGTTTGCTGTCACTCGCTACAGGTTAGTTTCGCACGACCATTTTTATGATCAATATACATTGATAGGTGCTTTATTTTCGACAACTTCACAATTGCCTTCATGATGAGCAGGTGATGGTTCTACTACGCCTAAAGCAGATACCTTCGAGGCATATACTGAAAAGGTGGAGCATACACGGCAGAGACAACCTGCCATCGCATCTGAAGCACTATCAACAAGACATGGTCCGCCGGATGCGCCCACTTTCAGGCATTCTGCTCTGTACATCACTGCCCTGGAGGTTGCAAATATGGGGGACAGGAACCCGGCGGCTTTTGAGTTTATGATGACAGGCCTGGTTGAACTTAGAACAAGAGGCGCCGAGGTGTGCGCGTTCAATGACGGCCTTGGCGTCATTGAGCAACAGGTATCCAACAATGTAGTTCTTGGCGGTCCAAAATCAAAGTTTGTCAACGGCAAGACATCTTGCTCCGTAAGAAGTGTGGAAGGCAATCGAACTAAATCACGCGATGCCGCGTCGGTGTCTGTGCATCCTCCAATTAGCCAGGGCTTAGAAGCATCATGCCCAAATGGTGATGGGTACAATTCAGATTTCTCTGAAGCCGCGTCCAGCCTGATGGCCAATGTTGAACAACAACTGCTTGCCCCGGAAAGAAAAAACAAACGAGGCCGCCAACCACTAGCCGTGATAAAGCTCCTTATGACAAAGGCAGCGCCAAGAGTTCTAGGTTCTGTTCCATCTGCAGGGGCAAAGGTCACAAAGCCAGCACTTGCCCTGATCGAGGTGATATCCCCAGAAAGGAAAGGAAGGTGGCCACATGCGGCAAATGTGGGGTTCCAGGGCACCGAAGGATGACTTGCAGCAAGCCTCTCGTCTCGATGATGCCCGGTGTCCCTCCTTCACATTAGACGGTGAATTTCGTACGCTGATTCCCCCGTGTAACATTTGCTTAGCACTGGTAGAAAAAGGGCCTGTTGTGCCGGTTCGTAAGGGCCTTTTGTCCCGGTTCTGGAACCGGGACTAAAGGCTCGGTACTAATGCCCTGTCCCTTTAGTCCCGGTTCAATCCAGAACCGGGACAGATGGGGCTCCACGTGGCCTGTGCGCGGAGCCCAGGCAGGAGATCCTTTGGTCCCGGTTGGTGGCACCAACCGGGACCAATAGGCATCCACGCGTCAGCATTTCTGTGGCTGGGGTTTTTGTTTTTTTGAAAGGGGGGGGGGGGGGGGGGTTTGGGGTTTTGGGGGGTTAATTTAGGTGTTTCATATATTGTGTTAGCTAGCTATAATTAATAGAGAGAAGTGTCCTCTCTTATGTCCGTGCTTGGTCGACGCTATGTACTATACATACGTATAGAGAGGACTAGACACGCTAGCTAGCTAGTAAGCAAACGAAGGAAATAGAAGATCTTCATGAACATATATGCATACAGAGAGAAGTGATATCGACCACCTCTCCTTCTCCGAGAGATTGGTCGAACAACAAGTTCTCGTATATCTATCCGACACTACTGGCTACATATATACAATAATTATCTCTTACAAATATAATCATACGGACTCAGGGTCCACATAGAATTCTCCGTCTTCAGGGATCACGTGGTCAATAAAGAATGCCGCCAATTCCTCTTGAATTGCTCGCATGCGAGCTGGTGCTAGGAGTTCATCCCGCTTCCGAAACATCTAATTTAAAGAAGGGGGTCAATACATATATATATATATATATATATATATATATATATATATATATATATATATATATATATATATGAATGAATGAAACTCAACACAAATGATGGTAATAAAATAAAATTGTGAATGTTGTTATTTACGTACTTCATATTGTTCGTCAGTGTAGCCCCGCTCACAGGTCGTGTGGCAGATGGACTCGCAAACGTAGTATCCACAGAAATCATTCCCTTGTTCCTGCCATAACCACTTTACAAGAAATCTTTCATCTTTGACGAGAGGCTTCCCATACTCGTATCTTTGTATCTGCACGTCCATGGGTTCATAATGTACATCGTTGGGCAGGTAATCTGCAAGATTGCTATAACCGGGCACCATCCTCGGATCATTAGCAATGTTGTGGCTAGGCACCTTGAGCGGGGGGCACGATTGCTTCGCTTGTTCGCCGAGCTGGGCAATTTGTTTCCCAGCTTGTCGTTCTTTCAGCCTTTGATCACTGACAGTACTTCCCGACCGCTCCACTTTGGCAAATTCCTTTCCAATAATGCGCTCATAGTTTTCTTTTGGCGGAGACTTGGGTGGTTTTGTCAGGGCAGCCAGAGTGCGCTTCGCTTTCACCGGATCTACCTTCTCCTCCGGAAGTGGATGTCTCTTTGCTTTCAACCCTTGAAACCAGTCATCCACTTTGGTTTGTGCGATCTCGGCGTTCTCCTCTGGGGTCCTCTTGTATGGTAACTTCTCTGGAGTCTTCAGAGAAGGACCGAATCTGTATGTCCTCCCGCCTCTGGTTGTACTGCTAGATGCCGACTGAGCAAACAGAGTGATTGTCTTCTTTACTTGCTTACGAGGCGGAGGAGAAGGACTACGACGTGCCGGAGTAGCCGGAGCGGCGGCAGGTCTCTTCCGCCCTTTCTGACGAGGCGGAGAAGGAGGAGGCTGGCTGCTCGAGCGTGTCGGCGCAGGCGGAGAAGGAGGCGGAGTGGCGCCACGCGCTGGAGAAGGAGTCGGTCGAGTGCCCTGATCGTCACTCGCCGGAGGAGGAGGCGATGGAGGAGGCGGAGTGCCCTAACTTGCCAGAGGAGGAGGAGGAGGCGGTGGCGTCCAGTTCGGAAGGTTGATGAGCTCCTTCCGCCATAGGCATGGAGTCTTCAGAGCAGACCCCAGCCTAGTCTCCCCTTCACCGGTAGGGTGGTCAAGCTGGAGGTCCTCAAATCCCTCCGTTATTTCATCCACCATCACCCTAGCATATCCTTCTGGAATCGGCCGGCAGTGAAAAGTTGCGTCGGGTTCAGTAGGATAAACAGAGCCAACAGCCGCCTTGACCTTCAAATTCATCCATTGCATCATAAGGTGGCAATTTTAAGACTCCGTGATAGCATCCACGGGATAGCTGGCAGGAGCCGTCAAGTCATGCTCCGGCTGAAGCAGCTCGGTGGAAGCCACGCTGCTTCTGCGCTGAGATGACGGGGTAGCTTCGGGGGAAGCTTCGGCAGTACGTTTGCTGCGATTTGCTTCTCGTTCCTCTATCGCGTCTACCCTTGCTTGCAGCGCCTGCATTTGGGTCTGCTGCACTTTTTTCCTCCTCTCATGGGATTTGTAACCGCCTGCGTCTGGAAACCCAACCTTCCACGGAATGGAGCCTGGCGTGCCTCGTGTCCGTCCAGGGTGCTCAGGATTCCCGAGGGCCATTGTGAGCTCGTCGTTCTCTCTGTCTGGAAAGAACGTCCCTTGCTGCGCTGCTTCGATATACTGCTTAAGCTTCCTGACTGGTATGTCCATTTGATCGTTCGTCCAAATGCACTTCCCTGTTACAGGGTCCAAGGTTCCGCCAGCCCCGAAGAACCAAGTCCGGCAACGGTCTGGCCAGTTAATTGTCTCTTGTTCGATCCCTTTATCAACCAGATCATTCTCAGTCTTGGCCCACTTAGGCCGGGCTACGAGGTAGCCACCTGACCCCGTGCGATGGTGATGCTTCTTCTTCGCAGCATTTTTCTTGTTTGTCGCCGACATCTTCTTACTCTTTTCCGATGTCTTGTGGGCCACAAATGTGGGCCAGTGATCTCTGATCTTCTCATATCTGCCCTTGAATTCTGGTGTCTCATCATTTTTGACAAACTTATTCAGCTCTTTCTTCCACCTCCTGAATAGTTCTGCCATCCTCTTAAGAGCAAAAGACTTGATTAATTGCTCTTTAACTGGATTCTCTGGATTATCCTCTGGCGGTAGGGTGAAATTTGACTTCAGCTCAGTCCAAAGATCATTTTTCTGCATATCATTGACATAAGACACCTCAGGGTCTTCTGTAGCCGGCTTAAACCATTGCTGGAAGCTGATCGGGATCTTGTCCCTAACCAGAACCCCGCACTGAGCAACAAATGCGTTCTTTGTTCGGATGGGTTCAATCGGTTGGCCATCGGGCGCGATTGCTATGATCTCAAACCTTTCATCCGAGCTCAACTTTTTCTTCGGGCCTCATCTCTTTACCGAAGTTGTGCTCGATCCGGAGGGCTAGAAAAAAGAACAAAGACTTAATTAATATGTGTACATACCAAAACAATGAATGCATCAATTAGCTAGTCAGCACAAGCTTAACTAATATATTTACCTGGCAGGACTCGGTTCGGTCACTGGAGCCGTCATCACGGTCTCCTTCTTGCACCGGCATTGGGTCACCGGAGCCGTCCTCATGTTCTTCTTCTTGCACCGGCATTAGGTCACCATAGCCAGCTTCTTCACCCTCTCCTTCCAGACCATCGGTGTCATTGAGAAACAACGAGACGACATCACTTCCTTCTGCAATTATGTCCCTCAACAACGCTTCTTTTGCTTCGTCTCGGGCGGTGTCCATAGTTTCTACAAATATTTACAACATGGCAATTATTATTCAAACATGACAGATGGATATATTAGTGGCAAACGTAGAACTAGCTACCTAATCATAGTAAGGAATCATATATATTAATTAGTGGCCTCGACGCTGCTTCTCTAGGGTTTGGGGTGGCCTCGACAATGCTTCAAGGGTTTGGGGTGGCCTCGAGAACGCTTCAAGGAGGGGGTAATATCGACCCCCCCCCATGTGTTGAAGCTATCGGGAGGGGGTATATATCGACAACGACGACACTACATCTATGTCCCTCGACGACCCTCGTTCCCGATAAAAAAAAGAGGAAGAAGAAGAAAAAAAGAGGAGAAGAAAGAATAGAGGAGAAGAACTCCTCTATTCTTTCTTCTCCTCTTTTTTTTCTTCTTCCTCTTCTTTTTTTATCCTCTTCTTCCTCTCATGTTCGAGAGGATCACCGAGGGGTCGGGAGGTTGCCTAGTGTCAAAGGATTCAACAAAACCATGTCTTCATCATTAGGCGAAAGTAACAGGTGCATGATGGTACGAAGCTCTCCAAAGTTATTTTGGAACGGAGTCCTAGATAGGATAATTCGCTTTTTGGTACAAAGTTCAGCAAGAACCTTCCAAATATTGTTATTTGGAAGGCCTTTGCTGAAATTCATACAAAAAGGCAAATTATCCTATCCGGGACACCATTCCAAAATAACTTTGGAGGACTTCATCATGCCCTGGTTACTTCCGGCTAATGATGAAGCCATGGATTTCTTTAATACTTTGACACTAGGAAACCTCTCTCGACCCCTCGGCGATCCTCGACCCCTCGAACCCTCGACGACCCTGGAACCCTCGACCCCTCGGTGATCCTCGACCCCTCGAACCCTCGACGACCTTGGAACCCTCGACCCCTCGGCGATCCTCTTCTTCCTCTCATGTTCGAGAGGATCGCCGAGGGGTCGGGAGGTTGCCTAGTGTCAAAGGATTCAACAAAACCATGTCTTCATCATTAGGCGAAAGTAACAGGTGCATGATGGTATGAAGCTCTCCAAAGTTATTTTGGAACGGAGTCCCAGATAAGATAATTCGCTTTTTGGTACAAAGTTCAGCAAGAACCATCCAAATATCATTATTTGGAAGGCCTTTGCTGAAATTCATACAAAAAGGCAAATTATCCTATCCGGGACACCATTCCAAAATAACTTTGGAGGACTTCGTCATGCCCTGGTTACTTCCGGCTAATGATGAAGCCATGGATTTCTTCAATACTTTGACACTAGGAAACCTCTCTCGACCCCTCGGCGATCCTCGACCCCTCGAACCCTCGACGACCTTGGAACCCTCGACCCCTCGGCGATCCTCTTCTTCCTCTCATGTTCGAGAGGATCGCCGAGGGGTCGGGAGGTTGCCTAGTGTCAAAGGATTCAACAAAACCATGTCTTCATCATTAGGCGAAAGTAACAGGTGCATGATGGTACGAAGCTCTCCAAAGTTATTTTGGAACGGAGACCCAGATAAGATAATTTGCTATTTGGTACAAAGTTCAGCAAGAACCTTCCAAATATCGTTATTTGGAAGGCCTTTGCTGAAATTCATACAAAAAGGCAAATTATCCTATCCGGGACACCATTCCAAAATAACTTTGGAGGACTTCGTCATGCCCTGGTTACTTCCTGCTAATGATGAAGCCATGGATTTCTTCAATACTTTGACACTAGGAAACCTCTCTTGACCCCTCGGCGATCCTCGACCCCTCGACGACCCTGGAACCCTCGACCCCTCGGCGATCCTCTTCTTCCTCTCATGTTCAAGAGGATCGCCGAGGGTCGGGAGGTTGCCTAGTGTCAAAGGATTCAACAAAACCATGTCTTCATCATTAGGCGAAAGTAACAGGTGCATGATGGTACGAAGCTCTCCAAAGTTATTTTGGAACGGAGTCCCAGATAAGATAATTCGCTTTTTGGTACAAAGTTCAGTAAGAACCTTCCAAATATCGTTATTTGGAAGGCCTTTGCTGAAATTCATACAAAAAGGAAAATTATCCTATCCGGGACACCATTCCAAAATAACTTTGGAGGACTTCGTCATGCCCTGGTTACTTCCGGCTAATGATGAAGCCATGGATTTCTTCAATACTTTGACACTAGGAAACCTCTCTCGACCCCTCGGCGATCCTCGACCCCTAGAACCCTCGACGAACCTGGACCCCTCGACCCCTCGAACCCTCGACGACCCTAGACCCCCTCTCGACCCCCTCAGGTCGAAGTTATCGGGTAGGGGGTATATCGACAACGACATACCCAATACATGCATACATACATACACATCACATGCATCCATACATATATGAACAAAATTAATATCTACTAATTAACAACCTAAATAAAAAAACTAATACATATATAGGAAGAAGAAGAAAAAAGAAGAGAAGAAAGAATAGAGGAGAAGACTTCCTCTTCTTCCTCTCCTCTTCTTCTCCCTCTTCTTCCCCTTCTTCCTCGCCTCTCTCATGAATGTCCGACGTTCTCGACCCCCCACGTGTCGAAGAATAAAAGAAGAAAAAAATAGGAGAAGAAGAAAGGAATAGAGGAGAAAAGAGAAAATAGAATATATATTCTATTTTTCTCTTCTTCTCCTCTATTCCTTTCTTTTCTCCTCTTCTTTTTCTTCTTCTTATTTATTTCTCCTCGTCTTCCTCTCCTCTCTCGGCGACCCTAGACCCCCTCTCGACCCTCGACCCCTAGGCGACCGTCGACCCCTCTTTTTTTTTCTTCCTCTCATGTTCGACGACCCCCTCTCGACCCCCTCTCGACCGTCGACCCCCTCTCGACCCTCATATATAAAACATTTTCTTCCTTCTATTCCTTGTTCCTAAATATATAAAACTTTTTTTAAAATGAAACTAACCTAAAATGTACTAAATCAGAGAGCATATATAGATAAAATGAAACTAACCTAAACTTTTTTTAAACATCATTACAATTGAAAAAAAACATACATACATACAAAAAACATGTAAAAAATACATACATACATATATGAACATACATCAAAAAATAGCATATATAATAAAAAATGCATGGTGGCGGCGGGGGCGGCAGACGTGCGGTGCATGCTCATAGAGGCGGCGACGCATCGGGGCAGGGGACGGCGGCACGGCGACGGCGACGGGGCAGGGGCGTCGTGCGTCGGGGCAGGGGACGGCGGCGCGCGGCGACGGTGTCGGCCGAGAGCGCGGGCGACGGCGTCGGGGGAGGGCGCGGGCGACGGCCGGCGAGGGCGCGGGCGACGGCGACTCGGGGCGCGGGCGACGGTGATGGCCGGGGCGGCGGGCGGCGTTGGGGCAGCCTGGCGACATCGATGTGCTCGGCGTCGTCGGGGGCAACTGCGAGGGAAATGTGAAATTTTCCTAAGTGCTGGCTTATATAGCAAAGGCATTGATCACGGTTCGTGGCACAAACCGTGACCAATGCCCCCCTTTAGTCCCGGTTGGTGCCACCAACCGAGACCAAAGGCCTCTTTTCAGCAGCCCAAAGGGTGGGAAGCGGTGGCCATTGGTCCCGGTTGGTGGCACCAACCGGGACTAATGCCCCCCTTTAGTCCCGGTTGGTGCCACCAACCGGGACCAATGGCCTTGTGCTGCCCCGCGCCCAAAAGTTTAGTCCCACCTCGCTAGTTGAGAGGGCTCGGGAGTGGTTTATAAGTGCTGCTGCGCCCACCCTCTCGAGCTCCTCTCAACTGCAGGCTTTCGGGCCTAATCTGTCACTGCAATGCCTGTGGGCCTACTAGGCCTGCTGCGGGCCTGAATCCTGGCCCATGGTTGGGTTTCTAGTCGTATTCAGGCCGTGGTGGCCCAGTAGGTGGCATTTTTTTGTTTTTTTGTTGCTTTATTTATTTTCTTTTGTTTTTTGCTTTATTTTTTAATTATTTATGCTTTTAGTTTTAGAAAAATTATAAACTTTTTGTTAATGCCATTAGTTTTCAAATTTGAAAACACTTTTTTAGTTTTTTTTGTTTTCTTTGTTGCTTTATTTATTTTATTTTGTGATTAACTTTACTATAAAAATAGTTTTTTCCTGTTTTTTTTGATTTGTTTTTTGCATTATTTATTTTCTTTTGTTTTTTGCTTTAATTTTTAATTCTGTTTGCTTTTAGGTTAGCAAAATTATAAACTTTTTGTTAGTGCCATTAGTTTTAGAAAAATTATAAACTTTCTATTAGTTCCATTAGTTTTCAAATTTGAAAACACTTTTTAGTTTTTTTGTTTTCTTTGTTGCTTTATTTATTTTATTTTTTGATTAACTTTACTATAAAAATAGTTTTTTCCTGTTTTTTGATTTGTTTTTTGCATTATTTATTTTCTTTTGTGTTTTGCTTTAATTTTTAGTTATGTTTGCTTTTAGGTTAGCAAAATATAAACTTCCTGTTAGTGCCATTAGTTTTAGAAAAATTATAAACTTTCTGTTAGTGCCATTAGTTTTCAAATTTGAATAGTTAAAATTTGAATTCTTTGAAAATTGTTTGAATCACAAGTTTGTGATTAACTTACTAATAAAATGAGAATAGATGCGCTTATAGAGAAAATTCAACCTAAATTCCTAGTAAATTTCTATGAATTTCAAAGAAATTCAGTATGAATTTAGGTTAAACTTTTCTCTATTAGGGCATCTATTTTCACTTCGATAGGAGCTCAACAAGGCAGAGAGGAAAGGGCTTATAAATCGGTGTGAGCCCCCTTCGGTTGGCGAGGTGGGACTAAACTCTGCCCGCAACGAGGACCAACCCTTTAGTCCCGGTTTGTGGCACAAACCGGGACTAATGGTCATGGGCCAAGGGCGAGGAGCAAAATTATAAACTTTCTGTTAGTGCCATTAGTTTTCGAAAGTTGAAAGTTGAAAGTTGGCATGGGCCAGGGACTAATGGTGATGGTATTACGAGGGCCGAACCATAAGACATGAAAGCATTTCAAATGAAGTCTGAAAAAGTTGAAAGTTGGGATGGTATCATATATAATTTCACCCACATAGCATGTGCATGTACAAAACGAACAATGGTAGCATGTTCGTGTGTTACAAAGTTGGCATGGTATCATCATAATAGTTGCGGGAGAAAGTCTTCACTTTTTCTTCGCTTGTGTCATTTGCTTATTGCGCCGTAACCATGGATAATCTTCATTGTTTATCAGGATGCTTGGGTCAGCCTTGACATTGAAGGGAGGAATTTCATGAAACTTTTCATAATCTTCAGACATGTCTGTCTTGCCGTCCACTCCCAGGATGTCCCTTTTTCCTGAAAGAACTATGTGGCGCTTTGGCTCATCGTATGATCTATTCGCTTCCTTATCTTTTCTTTTTCTCGGTTTGGTAGACATGTCCTTCACATAGATAACCTGTGCCACGTCATTGGCTAGGACGAATGGTTCGTCAGTGTACCCACGATTTTTCAGATCCACTGTTGTCATTCCGTACTGTGGGTCTACCTGTACCCCGCCGCCTAACAGATTGACCCATTTGCACTGTGGCCTAACAGGTAGACCCGCCGCCTAACAAAGGGACCTTAAAATCAGGTCCGTAGTCAAGTTCCCATATGTCCACTATGTAACCATAATATGTGTCCTTTCCGCTCTCGGTTGCTGCATCAAAGCGGACACCGTTGTTTTTGTTGGTGCACTTTTGATCTTGGGCGATTGTGTAAAATGTATTCCCATTTATCTCGTATCCTTTGTAAGTCAATACAGTCAAAGATGGTCCCCTGGACAACAAGTACAACTCATCACAAACAGTGTTGTCACCTCTGAGACGTGTTTCCAACCAACTGCTGAAAGTCCTGATGTGTTCACATGTAATCCAGTCGTCGCACTACTCCGGGTGTTTGGAGCGCAGACTGTTCTTGTGTTCATCGACATACGGGGTCACCAAGGTAGAGTTCTGTAGAACTGTGTAGTTTGCTCGAGACCAAGAATATCCGTCCCTGCATATTATTGAGTCTCTTCCAAGAGTGCCTTTTCCAGTCAGTCTCCCCTCATACCGCGATTTAGGGAGACCTATCTTCTTAAGGCCAAGAATGAAGTCAACACAAAACCCGATAACATCCTCTGTTTGATGGCCCATGGAGATGCTTCCTTCTGGCCTAGCGTGGTTACAGACATATTTCTTTAGGACTCCCATGAACCTCTCAAAGGGGAACATATTGTGTGGAAATACGGGCCCCAGGATGACAATCTCGTCGACTAGATGAACTAGGACGCGCGTCATGATATTGAAGAAGGATGGTGGGAACACCAGCTCGAAACTGATAAGACATTGTGCCACATCACTCCTTAGCCTTGGTACGGTTTCTGGATCGATCACCTTCTGAGAGATTGCATTGAGGAATGCACATAGCTTCACAATGGCTAATCGGACATTTTCCTATAGAAGCCTCCTCAATGCAACCGGAAGCAGTTGCGTCATAATCACGTGGCAGTCATGAGACTTTAGGTTCTGAAAATTTTTCTCTGGCATATTTATTATTCCCTTTATATTCGACGAGAAGCCAGTCGTGACCTTCATACTGAGCAGGCATTCAAAGAAGATTTCTTTCTCTTCTTTCGTAAGAGCGTAGCTGGCAGGACCTTTATACTGCTTCGGAGGCATGCCGTCTTTTTCGTGCAAACGTTGCAGGTCCTCCCGTGCCTCAGGTGTATCTTTTGTCTTCCCATACACGCCCAAGAAGCCTAGCAGGTTCACGCAAAGGTTCTTCGTCACGTGCATCACGTCGATTGAGGAGCGGACCTCTAGGTCTTTCCAGTAGGGTAGGTCCCAAAATATAGATTTCTTCTTCCACATGGGTGCGTGTCCCTCAGCGTCATTCGGAACAGCTAGTCCACCGGGACCCTTTCCAAAGATTACGTAGTGTAAATCATTGACCATAGCAAGCACGTGATCACCGGTGCGCATGGCGGGCTTCTTCCGGTGATCTGCCTCGCCTTTGAAATGCTTGCCTTTCTTTCGACATTGATGGTTGGTCGGAAGAAATCGACGATGGCCCAGGTACACATTCTTCCTGCATTTGTCCAGGTATATACTTTCAGTGTCATCTAAACAGTGCGTGCATGCGTGGTATCCTTTGTTTGTCTGTCCTGAAAGGTTACTGAGAGCGGGCCAATCGTTGATGGTCATGAACAGCAACGCCTTAAGGTTAAATTCCTCCTGTCTGTGCTCATCCCACGTACGTACACCGTTTCCATTCCACAGCTGTAAAAGTTCTTCAACTAATGGCCTTAGGTACACATCAATTTTGTTGCCGGGTTGCTTAGGGCCTTGGATGAGAACTGGCATCATAATGAACTTCCGCTTCATGCACATCCAAGGAGGAAGGTTATACATACATAGAGTCACGGGCCAGGTGCTGTGATTGCTGTCCTACTCCCCGAAAGGATTAATGCCATCCGCGCTTAAAGCAAACCATACATTCCTTGGGTCCTTTGCAAACTCATCCCAGTACTTTCTCTCGATTTTTCTCCACTGCGACCCGTCAGCGGGTGCTCTCAACTTCCCATCTTTCTTTCGGTTCTCACTGTGCCATCGCATCAACTTGGCATGCTCTTCGTTTTTGAACAGACGTTTCAACCGTGGTATTATAGGAGCATACCACATCACCTTCGCAGGAACCCTCTTCCTGGGGGGCTCGCCATCAACATCACCAGGGTCATCTCGTCTGATCTTATACCGCAATGCACCGCATACCGGGCATGCGTTCAGATCCTTGTATGCACCACGGTAGAGGATGCAGTCATTAGGGCATGCATGTATCTTCTCCACCTCCAATCCTAGAGGGCATACGACCTTCTTTGCTGCGTATGTACTGTCGGGCAATTCGTTATCCTTTGGAAGCTTCTTCTTCAATATTTTCAGTAGCTTCTCAAATCCTTTGTCAGCCACAGCATTCTCTGCCTTCCACTGCAGCAATTCCAGTACGGTACCGAGCTTTGTGTTGCCATCTTCGCAATTGGGATATAACCCTTTTTTGTGATCCTCTAACATGCGATCGAACTTCAGCTTCTCCTTTTGACTTTCGCATTGCGTCCTTGCATCGGCAATGACCCAGCGGAGATCATCATCATCGGGCACATCGTCTAGTTCCTCTTGATCTTCAGCAGCTTCACCCGTTGCAGCATCATTGGGCACATCGTCTGGTTCCTCTTGATCTTCACCAGCTCCCCCGTTGCAGCATCACCATATTCAGGGGGCACATAGTTGTCATCGTACTCTTCTTCTTCGCCGTCTTCCATCATAACCCCTATTTCTCCGTGCCTCATCCAAACATTATAAAGCAGGTGGGAGTGAAGGATTTTCCGGTTAGAGTAAGACATCGTATTCCCACATTGAGTGCATGGACAACACATAAAACCATTCTGCTTGTTTGCCTCAGCCGCATCGAGAAACTCATGCACGCCCTTAATGTACTCGCGGGTGTGTCTGTCACCATACATCCATTGCCGGTTCATCTGCGTTCATTATATATAATTAAGTGTCCAAATTAATAGAAGTTCATCATCACATTAAAACCAAAGTGCATACATAGTTCTCATCTAACAACATATAGCTCTCCAGAGCATCTAATTAATTAAACCATACATTGAAACTATGTAAAACATTTCAATGCGAAAACAAATGCGATCATAACCGCAACCAAGGTAACAATTGATCCAACGACATAATGATACCAAGCCTCGGTATGAATGGCATATTTTCTAATCTTTCTAATCTTCAAGCGCATTGCATCCATCTTGATCTTGTGATCATCGACGAAATCCGCAACATGCAACTCCAATATCATCTTCTCCTCCTCAATTTTTTTTATTTTTTCCTTCAACAAATTGTTTTCTTCTTCAACTAAATTTAACCTCTCGACAATAGGGTCGGTTGGCATTTTCGATTCACATACCTCCTACATAAATAAAATCTATGTCACGTTGGTCGGTATAATTTTCATAAACAATAAATGAACCAATAGTTATAAAGATAATATATATACCACATTCGAATCATAGACAGGACGAGGGCCGATGGGGGCGGATACCAAAACCATCGCACTATATAAGATGCAATAATAAAAGTAAGAAAATAATACAAGTATCTATGTAAACATACAAATAAGAATATTTTTCCTTTCAGAAAGAAGATAAGAACAAGAGGCTCACCACGGTGGTGCCGGCGATGAGCTCGACGCGGGTGATCGACGGCGGTAAAGACAGGGACGGGGCGTGACGGACCGCTAAACCTAGACAAATATTATGGAAAATGGAGCTTGGAGGTTGAGCTTGGAGAGGAGAAAGCTTAAGTAGTATGGCTCGGGCATTCCATCGAACACCTTGTGTGCATAGGAGGTGAGCTAGAGCACCACCAAGCCCTTTCCCCCTCAGCCAGAGAAAAACAGAGCACTGGGGTGCTCTGCTCACGAGCGAGGGGTATATATAGGCACCTCATTGGTCCCGGTTGGTGACATGAGCCGGGACTAAAGAGGAGCCTTTGGTCCCGGTTCAAGCCACCAACCGGGACCAATGGTGGTGGGACAGGAGCGAGGCCCATTGGTCCCGGTTCATCCCACCAACCGGGACCAAAAGGTCCAGATGAACCGGGACCAATGGCCCACGTGGCCCGGCCGCCCCCCTGGGCTCTCAAACCGGGACCAATGCCCACATTGGTCCCGGTTCTGAACTGAACCGAGACTAATGGGCTGATCCGGCCTGGACCAAAGCCCTGTTTTCTACTAGTGTAGGTATGGGTGTGCTGTCTGAACGTATCTAGATGCACATGTGTCGTGCTGTCTGAACATATGTACTTGCGTTTTATATAATCTATCAAACGTGTTTGAACGATGAAAATGTGTATCCAGATGTCTGAACGTATCTAGATGCACATGTACGTGATGAAAACTCCTGCTTCAAAATGTAACCAGGAATTCATAACTTGTAGCCTTGCTCCAGGCATTTATGAATGCATTGATGCAAACAAGCCGTGTGTGGGGGCAGGACTTTTGAATTTCAAAATCTGCCTCTTGCCACGCGCTATCCCCCTGTCTATAAAGCCTTCCAAAGCTCATCCTGGTGGCATCACACGCTCGGCAGTCATGTCGAGCTCTAGCTCTACGTACTCGAGCGAGAGAGAGAGAGAGAGCAGTATCATTTGCTCGGAGACACCACAGGTTCGTCTACCTTCTGTCCCCGCAACCCCCGTCTCTTCCTCTGCATCTCACATTCTTTGTTGCTACATGCGTGCAGCGTGAGCTTCGATCTGGAGTACCGATGGGCAGATTGCAATACAGGGCGGAGATTGTGGCAAAACGAATGTAAGCACACGATACGACTACACATTTGCTGATGGTTTGTCCAGTATTCTTTCTGCCAGAACACCTGCAGTTACGATGACTCACTACAGTTGCATGCTGTTTTTTTGGGTACAGCCAAGGGAGATTAAAAGAAAGGATGAGACGGAATTGGCAGCCTGCCCGACCTCCACAGAAGAACCGTATGATTTGACCGAAGGATTTGGCGAGAATGATCCAGTCGCTTGCCTCGATCCAGTGGAAGAGATAGAACCTGAACCATCTGTCGACCGACTCTTCACCGCTGTGCTGTACAAGCGGGCATGGGCCTCATGGGAGGACGACGACGAGGTTGACAGCCTTGCGTGCAAGAGGCCCAAATACTTGTAAGGCCCAGCAGCATCCTGTCTGGGGCCGTACTCACCCCCACCCCGTTTCAGAAGTTTGCCTGCGTGCTCCGATGTATCCACCCAGCATCCAATAAAAATGTTGTGTCGTGCGGGGTTGTGCGTGTGATGTTCTTGAATGAGTTTTATAAACTCGGTTTTATAAAATGACTGAACACTATCATCGTGTCATTTTTATCGTAGGAGTGCAAAAAATTGTGTACACATATTTTTATCGTGGCATGATTGTAAAAAATTGAACGGTTGAAAAAAAAGCCCAACTATCGTCAGTCGCTGATTGTGTACACATATATTGTATTGTGTTTTTTCTAAAAATGAAATTTGCAACCGCTCGCCTTGGCGCGAACTTTTTTCCAATTGCTTAGAATGTTATTCAATTAAAAGCAATCACTTTCACAATCAAGCTATACCACCGAACAACGATTTTTTTGGAATAAGTGTAAATAATTAACGGAAGACAATAAAACATATTTCCAAACCGACTATCCCCACAATGCCTTGCCGTTTAGAGATGTGGGAGAATGGAGAATTATGGACGGAAGAGATGCAAGTCCCACTTTATCAGATAAAGGACTTTTCATTGAATAGATATATCGAGGTTTAAGCAATTAACGGAAGAGGGAAAAAACTGTCCCTAGCGTACTATACCCACAATGCCTTGGTGTTTAGTGATGGCGGATAAAGTAGAATTATCACCGAAAAAATATGAAACCCTTTCTAGATACAAGCTGCACGATTGAAAAAATTCCCTCGTTTGAGAACTATCATCGGAATAGATAAAACCACTCGTCATGAACACGATCCTTCTTCTAATTGCTTCCGAAGTGTTTTTCATAGAAGAAATCACTTCTACAACCAGACTCTACCGAAACGCAACTACCGCCCATGAGCACTGTCGTGGGCAGTGGCCCCGTCATTGAGCAGGGCCGTGCTGTCTACTTTTTCATAGTTAGTGGAGGGAAGCGAGGTTGATAAGGTAGGAACAATGATTTTTTGAAATAAGTGTAAATAATTAACCGAAGACAATAAAACGATGTGGGAGAATGGAGAATTATCGACGGAAGAGATGCAACTCTTCCTTGCAACAAGTCCCCATTTTTTCAGATAAAAGAGTTTCATTGAATAGATATATCGAGGTGATACAATCATCAAGTTGCATGGTCGAAAAAAATTCCTTATTATTATTATCATCCAAAGAGATAAAAAGGTGTGTAAAAAGAATTCGAACCCAAATTCGCCACGCAAAATACCACAGAGAAAAAATAACATCAACTTCGTAGCACCCCATGCGTCTTGATCTCGTTTCATTTTTTTGATCCCTAATGGGGGCGATCATGGTATGATCAGGGCGACTCAACGTGTGTGATGTGGCCGGGGCATGGGAACAGTTCCACCATTATTTTCAAAATGCGATGTGGTACATTGTGGACAGACATGTACACAGCTCGCCCCAGCCATGACTAGTTGCTTGTGCTACGTTGCTACCGCTGGTTGCTCCGATGGGTCTCGCCTCATGAAGACACCAGCTGCTTCTTAATGTTACTGCTGTAACAAGAGCGAGTTAAATCCCGGGTTCATCATTTTTTTCACCGACTAGCTTCCTGAAAAACGTTTAATGCCAGGGGAGGGATAAATGAGAGCCGGCGAGGATGGATGACGTGTGCCTGCGGCAGCAGTGGCCCTCGCTTTTGGCGCTACGTAACGGCATGGCTGGGTCGTACGCTGCTCGCGAGGGGATGGACAGCGGAGAGGGAGCTGCTTTGAATCCACTGCCGGTGTGTACAGGGGCCATCATGACGCTTTGCCCCTGTGGCTGCTCGAGTTGACGGCTAGGCAGAGGCCTGTTTAGTTAGCCATTACTTCATCGTCCTTGCTCGCTGCACCGCTTGCATAAGGAACGCGTCCCCGGCAAGCTAGCTCGGCAGAAGGAGAGCTTCAGCTAGTGCAAGAGCAAGCTCTCTGCTTCCTCTCGGACTGGCAGTGCCGAGCTGGAACAGTGCCTGCCACTGGGAGCGGCAACCGATGATGGGGTGAGCATTCTTTCCGTTCCCTCCACTTAATCGTCGATCTGCCTTTGGTTGCTTACTCTCCCCCATTATGCGTGTGTCCTTGCTTGTTTCTCATCTGTTATTTCGTTCGCTAGATGTCCAACGATCTAGATGCGTATGCAAAAAGATACCCGCATAGGACTAAATCATAGTCGAGGGTATACGAGTCTAGGAAGAAATCCAAGGGGGCCAAGATCCATGTCGATAGTTGTTTCGCTCCAAAAGATGTTTATGAAGTAGTAGTTCAGTTTACGGCTGACCAGAGAGCGACCGTAGTGGATATTGGGCTCGGGGGGATGCTGAACATAGACAACTTCATGCACATGGACCATGAGTTCTCCTGGAACTTGTTACTGAACACCGATGCCGAGCGCTCTGCCCTTAAGATAGAAGAAGGCGTCTACGTCACTTTTAATGTGATTGACATTCACAACATCTTAGGCACGCCTGTCGAGGGAGAGATCAACATAGAAAACACATATGCTGCACCCACGTCAGACCAAATCAAGAAGATTAGGGGTATGCTAGATTTAGAAGATCTCCCTCTGTATCTGACGCCCGCTGACCTGCGGTGGGCTCTCAAGAAACCATGCCAAAACCCCTTTTCCGAGGAAGACAGAGTCCGAACCCAGGTTGGTTTTGCCATGCTTTGCATTTCCACTTGTTTTAGTCCTAGGGACAAAAGAACAACAATCCCAGGGGAAGCGTATGAGATATGCATGGACCCCTCGAACCTGCATAAGGTGAACTGGGGGAAATACATACATAGTGAACTACTCCGCGCGGCAACAAGATGCAAGAAGCTTTTAAGAGAAAGGAGGACGCCCCACGCGTACGGAGGCATATTAGTGTTGCAGGTGAGTAGGATTTGGTAGCGCCATCAGGGATGTTAGTTTTTTGTTAGGCTATAACGAGTTGATGAGCGTGCTTTATTTTCGCGCAGGCGCTCCACTTTGACTCTGTTGACTGCTCTGCGTTTGTCAATCCCGATCTGTCCGTGCGTCCAAGAATAAGGTTCTTCACAGCTGGCAACCTCGGCAGACTTATACTTGGCAACACCATCCCAGGCACTGTTCCTAAGCAGTACGGTGTGATGAAGGTGAGAGACGCCTGCCATCATTTTTCTTAACTTTGTTTTATGAAACCTCTCGCATGAACTGATTGGAGAAGTGAAACAGGCTAGGGTGGTGCCAACTCAAAACCTCCCGTGGGACACGACACATGTCAGGCGCAAAATCGCAGAGGTGAATCATAATCCTCCCGTGTACAAGCTAGTAATTGGTTTACCATGATTTCATTTGGCGTTGACCGCTGGCTGAACTTGTTTCAGGCTAAAGCTTTTATAAACAGGTTGCTGCATGAACACTCGCTGGCTAGTACAGAGCGCAACAAGAAGTTTTCCCAGAGGCTATCTGAGCTTAACAGCGGGGCCATTTGTTTTGTGAACAACAACATGCGCAAGGAGATTGAAATGCACATGGAAAATGAGAGGGTAGTGACGAGGAGGCACATGGAAACTTTAATTAAGTACGTTGATGAGCTGGGCCTGGGAGACTTTGGAAACGACCTAAAACAACAACTCATTGATGTGGCGGCTCAAACAGGTATATAACTGTTAGTGCATAAATGGTCCTATCCATTTTGTCTGTCTTTATATGGTAAAAATAAATCATTGCATCATCAATATGCAGGTGCCTACAGTGGGACTGGAGAAGGGACGAGCTGAAACGAAGCATTAAATCCTGGCCAATCCATTCCTGCAGCGGGTGTGCTCCGTCCTGGTATGATTTCCTTTTGTGGTCTGATATATGTGAAGAATTTATTGCTGCTCGCTGAACATCTGTATGCCTTTCAGTTGCCATTCGTCCTGAACCAGTGCATCCCCCGGTCCCCAATCGCGAGCCCCTGCAGCATACTGATAGTGGTGAGTACTAGAATAAATGCAGAATTCGACAGTGAGAATGCTAGTGGTAGTTGAATTTAACCAAATCAATTTCTTTCTGTCCAGTTTCATCCTTAATGCTGCCCGGGGAGGCTGAGGTAGACGAGATGGCCAATCCAGTATTGCCAAGCATGCCAATTCGTATGTCCATGGGGTCTTTTGGACAGTTTTATCTAAATGGTGGCCTAGCTAATGTGCCACGGCCTGATGAAAACATGGGGTTTGTGCACCTGGGGAAGAGAAAAGAAAGAGACTTTAACGAGGGGGGTGAGATAATTATTTACGAGGGGAAACGTAAGTTCTTTAGCTTGCAGAATAAACAGCTCCCATTTTTGCAACCTGATTTCCTGATCTAATCAAATGTTGCTCCCATTGTCGTAGGCGCCCCTCCTATAGAATTGAATTTGTTGTCAAGTTTTGGAGCTGACAACTCTAGCAGCAGCTCCGTGCCATGCATGCATGACGGGAGATCTCCATTCAGCATACCTGGCTTCACTTACGAGTTTATTTCACCAGCAGTCGCCAACAAAGGATGGGAAAACATGACTCAGTGCTCACGTGATGTTTTAGACAGGTAGCGTGGCGCGAGAGATTACTAGTTTGGATTTTTCTGTTACCTAAAAAGTTTACTAACGCTTCTTGCATTTTTTTTCAGTACATGGTTTGATCTCGCTGGGCCGCCCCACATCGTAATGTCCGGGAGCGAGTTCTATGCAAACTTTTATCAGCCGGGGGGGGGGGGGGGCTTGATGACAAGGGTTTTGAGGTTGTAAACATGGTTATGGTCGAGCATAATGGAAGGTGGCACAAAAGCTCCGACGGGAGCCGTTTCCGTCACCCTTTGCCGCCGTACTTTGCGGTAAGCTTTCCATGACCAGGGCAATCGTAATGCAAATGTGTGTGGCTGAAGTTTGTTGTATAATTTCAGGCCAAAGTCATGGAGGAAGGGTACGATTTCTTGACTGATCCTTACATAAAAACTGTTTGTTGGAGAGCACGTGCGTTATGATGTGAAGACATGCCGTCTGGTAAATTCTTGTTATAACTTGCTTTGGGCTTCTCATTCCAATATAAGTATAGGAATTTGACATCACCTGCCATGCTTGTGTTTCTCTAGATACTGGTCCCTATGAAGGGTGGGAGCGGCTACCACGCGTTGTACATCTTCGACATGATGAAGAAAATTGTCCATGTGATGGATCCTAAGAGGGCGCACTACAATGTTGTTGAGCTCGAAAGGAAGCACACAGGATGCATCGACAGGCTCCTGTTCGCACTGTGCAAGTGCATAGAGAGGTTTTTCGATGGGTGGCATGTTAGAGAGGATGAATTCACAAGAAAAGCGCACCGCATGATGCATGAGCCATCCTCAAGGTAAAATTGCGTTGGAAATTTTTGAGTGGTCCATCGATTTGCTTGCAGTTCTAACTGGATCGCTATCTTGTGGCAGCAATGACTCCACCTTCTACAACATTCACTTCATGTGGTCGTTTGATGGTGAATACATGCAGAAAGAGATCTGGCAGGTCGGTAAACTGGACCATACTCTATGTTATTGCGCACATATTGTTATTTGGTACGTTGGGACCTGATAGATGTCTGTTTTGCTGTATTTTTCTTCGCGCAGGACCAGCTGACGCCGTTCAGACAGCAACTCATGAGAATGGTTCTCACCCTGCCCGGAAACAGAGCGCTGCCTCCAGAGGACGTGGTGGACCCTGACATGTGATGGATAGAGGGTTTCTCGTCCGATAATCGTGTGCTTCGTACTAGTATTTTCATAATTCATAGTTTAATCGCTTGAACAAGATTCGACGTCTCGCACTAGTATTTGTATAATTAAAACTATTGTCTGGTGGATCTTGGTCCTGTTGAAAACAATCGGGCCGGTGTTACCAGTTTGTGGGTGTGCAAATATGCTTCCTCTTTTACGTTTTTTTCCTTATTATATTGTTGAAAACAACCGTTTCTCCTTTTTTTAATAACCAGCATCCACTTCATATCACTACCATTAATTAGATGGTGCTTTCTTTAATTTGATGAATGGCACGCGAGTGTTATCAATTTTTTGAGTTTGCGCAAAAACCGAAAACTTCGGATATGGGTCTTGGTTTTTGTCAAACAAGTGTAAATCACTGTCGAAAGAGAAGAAAAACATTCTATCATTCCCCCGCGGGGTTAAAAAATGATTGAAACGTGTGAAGATTTTGTGTTTGTTTTCTCGATGGCTATTTTCGGTGTAAAAATACGGTTGGAACAAGTGTAATTTTTTGGTAGCTCATTTTTCTCCTGTTTTTTGTCAAACGAGTGTAAATCGTTCTCGAGAAGAGACGAAAAAACATCCATCAGTCCACCTGGGTGGGGATAATTTAAATTTATATATTCGATATTTAGCTAATATCATTGATTTCGTAGTGTATTGGGTTAGGATGGATAATGTTTTAAATGATATCTTCTCTTAAATGTTGGTACAGCGTGGAGAGTCGGGACTTGGTGGATTGTTAATGATGCATGGCAGAGTACGTAGGCTGCAACATATGCAGCCCTCGCCAAGCTCGCTAACGAGTGCGTTCAGAAAAGCGGTGTCCTCGGCAAACAGATCTGTCTTAAGACTGTTAGCGAGCCTAAATGTGGTGGTGTTATGCTTCTTCATCAGCATCTCGATCTTCGAGGTGGCCTGTTTTTTTCACGTGAGAGTGTTGTGCATATATCATTTACTACTGATGAATAAGGATGTTTAGGACATCATGGGCTTACCAGCTTTGGGTAATTTGCCTTCATGTACATGAAAAAGTCGCCGGCCGTGGCTGCCCGCGTGAACGCAGGCGCTGGAGTCGCTGGCGAGGGTGGGACCCCGTGTGGGCCATGTGGCAGCCTAAACGATATTGGTTGTGCATTGGTGAAGAGGGGGGCACCGTGAGGCCGGCTGGAGCCAGGCGCGGCGTTGTTGAAACTTGCTAGTCAAGGTTGGAACATGGTGTAGCAGACCTGGTCCGCAGACCGAATCTGCGTAAAAAAAGGTTGGAACATGGTGGTCATAATTATAACGACTACTAATGAAACGGCATTCAAGGTAAAAATAAACCATTGCTCCGGAGAAGTCTGGTGTCCCTTTAGAATGCCCCACGTTGCATTGTACCCACATACGCTTGTATTGCGTTTCGTCAAATGCAGATATTCGTGGAAATGTATTGTAAGAGAGGTTTAGTGATCCAAGATCAAGGTTGTCTAGGTAGAAAACCTATGTCATAAGAAAAACATGTGTTAATGCGTGAAGCTGACAAAGAACGCAAGAATGACCTGCAGAAATAAATGGCAGGCATGCAGATACGTGACATCCCGTCCTGCCCTGATATCTGCCTTCACTCTTAAGCATGCAGCCATCAGCTCTTCTAACAGGTACTCGCACCAGTTGAACTCTGCGACGTGATCTATTTGCGCGAGCGCGCCCCAATACTGTGTGTTTGTGCAATCATGGCTAGGTGATGGGGCTAGCAGATAACCAACAACAAACATGACAAAAGCCATTTTGAAAGAGCTAATCTCCCTATCCGAGCTATCTTTGTCTAACGGTCTATAGATGATTTTTTCTACGGCAGTGAGAAGATTTTTCCCGTGCTGACTGATATGCAGAAAATCACGCATATGTGTTGTGTCTAAGGCAGACGCTTTCTGTATATGCAAAGGACCGCATGGTACACCAAAAACCTTGTGCACGTCGGATGCCCTGAAGGACATTTGCCGACCAGGCCGAATGTATATGGTCCTAGATACTTCATCTACTCTAGACATCAACCATATGCTTAACTTCAAATTTGTCCTAGATATATGTGGCACGTGCAAAATGCCTCCAAACTCCATCTCCTCAACCAGAGATTTCTTGAATGTATCAAGGGAGTCTACCATGGCACATACTTTGGTTGGAGAGGCCCTTGATGTGGGAGAAGGTTGCGTCGACATGACCATGTTGTCGCTCGTCTCCTGTGACTGCATGAACTCGTCCATGTGCTGTGTAAGCAAAAAGAAAAGGGGGAGGAGGCGTTAGCAAGACGATTCGGGTTCACAATCGAACACCATGGTGAAAAACAAATGGTGGTTGCTTACCGGGTCCGGCAACTAGGAGACGCCGGCGACAACGATCGATTTTTGCTACTTGCTAGTGATAGAGGCCTGCTGGCGGGAGCGAGTGTGTTGTGGAACGGATGACGATCCCAGGCGATTTTATAAGCCAGCCGTGTGGAGCCCGGTGCATGCATCGTGCATCGTTTGGCTGATGGGTGGATTTACGTCCTGCAGGGCCAGCTACTTCATTCATTATGCATGTCGTTGATTTATTGCCCTGCCGGTGCGACGAATTATTGCCGGTCCAATGCATGTGGTGGGTGCGGTGTGTGGGTTTGGTGTAAATGCATTTTCATCCTCTCCATCGATTCGGCGGGCTTAATCAACGACATGCTCGCAAACACTGCCAGTTCCTTGCATCTCAAACGGCGTACATACACGGTACGTACGTGATACAAATGAATGCATAAGAGATAAAACTACATGAACTACAACTACATCTAGTACAAAAGCTGGAACAGCTGACTCCACTACATATGCTGCAACGGCTGAAACCAGTACAAATGCTTGGGTAAAAATCTTGGGGGCTCTAGCGCTCATAACATGTACTTGAAGTTTTGTTCGATAACCACATGTTGCTTCATAACTTGTGCATGCAGCATATCGCCATTAGCACCATGTTCAGTACGCCCAAGATGAAGATGTTCTTCAACCATGCTTGGTTCTGCTCGAGCAGAGAGACATGGCGATACACAGATGCGTGCGAGAGAAGGTGCCCCCACCGAGTGCTGAAGTACTGTATGTACTTGTTCTCCCACTTCCAAAAACGGCACCCACCAAACTGAATAAACGGAAAACAAGGGTGGATTGAGTTGACGACCTCCGGGGGAGGGAGATGTATGCAAAAAATCTGGAAAAACTTACTCCATGGCGTTCGCACTTGTAGAAATGCCTCCCTGGGTTCTCTACCATTCCAGAGACGAACCAGAGCACGTTGCCGGCATTGCACTCCAGGCAGCGGATCCGTGGGAGGGGTGGCATCTGGGTGGAGAAGTGGTGTGACGAGGGGGGGGGGGGGAACTAAGCTCGGACTTGGATGAACACATGCTTCCGAGAGGAGAAGCGCAGAGAGGATATGTGAAAACTTGAGCGGGGTGTGTATCTACAAGGGGCGCGGCAGTTTAAAAAGGCCGCGGGGCGCGTCGTGCAGCTAGCCGTTGGAGCTGCCGTCCTAGACGCCCGCCAGCGTTTTAAATGCCTGCACCCCGACGTGGGCCACGCGCGGGATGTGTCAGCGGTAAATACTGTCTGAATACCGGGTGCTATACGAATAAGTGAACTGATTATACAGCCGGCGCGTATTGATGTTGCGCGAATCTTGCGGCGTCGTGCGGTATGGATATCACCCGCGCGTGATGGCATGTCCACACGGGATTATTCGCAAGGAGGTGCCACTATAAAAAATACGCACGTTGAACCCAAAAAGCAATAACACATCTTTTACCATTAGGAAAATACTAATTATATTCTACATTTCGTCCACATATATGCATGTACTATGCATTGAGTTTCATGAACTTACTGAATGCATGATCGCGAGCTATCAAATATGGAGCCAATCAATCGAGTTTGAAGCGCTTGCCAATTAGTGCCCTGTTTGGAACCAACGTATCAGAGCTCGAGAAGCTCATTCCTGATGGTCAAAGCTTCGTGAATCCAGACAAAGTCGACCGTACCGCATCAAGTGAAGCTTACAAAGATCATGTGACAAACTAGGAAGTCAAAAAGAGGAAGGCGAGCCAGTTCTGTTGATACTGCTGAATCATCAACCAAGGTCAGAATTCATGAAAATCATGTTTTTGAACAGGAGTTCGTTGATGTGCTTGTGCCAAACGGTGAAGCTGAAAGGAACTTCATGTGGTTATGCGATGATGCATTGATGGCGGATGATGGGTCAAAGAGGAAACATATACTCGACTAGCCAACAATCATGAGTTCAGACTCCATTGCAAATAAGCGGTTCATTAACAGTTGATGTTGAACCGGGTACCTTTTTTTACAGAACGAACTAATGAAGTCGTACAACATGTGTGGACATAAGAAGTTTCTGAAGAAATTCAAGAAGATAGCACTGGACAACCTTGAGCACGTAAGTCGCATTTATGTTTTACAAGCAACACCTTGCAAAATAGGTACGCCATGCATACAGAAATATAATAATGAATTTCATATATGTAGCTTTTTCTGCCAACATTGTAGCGTGAGGATTTGGCCACCACGAAGAGTCAGCGCAGCCAAGGATGGAGGTGTCGCGACGGAGGTGGATCAACAACACGAGTTGCGCGTGCTATAAAATTAACCTAGCTCTGGTACCATGATAGGAATATGCAACTTATATTTTCATGTGGCCATAGGCCAGTATATATACATGTACATGTGTGAAGGGTCGCGCTATTCGTCACCCTGGGTGAGGAATAGTTATTCTTCACCCCCTCTATTTTACCATCAATGCAACGTATTTTTACGTTTCGTAAATTTTGTCTTATTTCATACATAAGAAAAAAACGTAAGAAAATATGTACTAGTCGTAAAAAACATAGTGTAAAACATACATAAAATATGATTTTTCTGGTCTTATAACCTATTTTTTTTATTTTTTTATCAAATTTAAATATTGAATCAATATGCATGTAACTATTTATATTGTAAACGTAATTTATTTAGGAAGCGACCGTAAGATTACCTCAGGTGAAGAATAATTTATTCTGCACCCTGGATGATGAATAGTAACACTATATATATAGGTAAATTAACTGGGACACCTAGGTGCCTAGGCACCTCGATTGTTTTAGGTACTAGTAATAATGTACGTGCAATGCACGTTTTTATTAGGTAGGATATTAGTTGCACGTTATATTTGTTGGGGAACATAGTAATTTCAAAATTTTCCTACGCACACGCAAGATCATGATGATGCACAGCAACGAGAGGGGAGAGTGTTGTCTACGTACCCACGCAGACCGACTACGGAAGCGTTGACACAGCGTAGAGGAAGTAGTCGTACGTCTTCCCGATCCGACCGATCCAAGCACCGTTACTCCGGCACCTCTGAGTTTTTAGCACACGTACAGCTCGATGACAATCCCCGGGCTCCGATCCAGCAAAGCGTTGGGGAGGAGTTCCGTCAGCACGACGGCGTGGTGACGATCTTGATGTTCTACCGTCGCAGGGCTTCGCCTAATCACCGCTACAATATGATCGAGGTGGAATATGGTGGCAGGGGGCACCGCACACGGCTAAGGAACGATCTCAAGGATCAACTTGTGTGTCCTAGGGTGCCCCCCTGCCTCCGTATATAAAGGAGCCAAGGGGGAGGGGGCGGCCGGCCAAGGAGGGCGCGCCAAGGGGGTCCTACTCCCTCTGGGAGTAGGATTCCCCCCCCCCCCCCCATTCCTAGTTGGAATAGGATTCCTCGAGGGGGGAAAGAGAGAGAGGGGGCCGGCCACCTCTCCTTGTCCTAATAGGACTAGGGGAGGGGGAGGCGTGCGGCCCACCTTGGGCTGCCCCTTTCTCCTTTCCACTAAAGCCCACTAAGGCCCATATAGCTCCCGGGGGGTTCCGGTAACCTCCCGGTACTCCGGTAAAATCCCGATTTCACCCGGAACACTTCCGATATCCAAACATAGGCTTCCAATATATCAATCTTTATGTCTCGACCATTTCGAAACTCCTCGTCATGTCCATGATCACATCCGGGACTCCGAACAATCTTCGGTACATCAAAATGCATAAACTCATAATAACTGTCATCGTAATGTTAAGCGTGCGGACCCTACGGTTCGAGAACAATGTAGACATGACCGAGACACGTCTCCGGTCAATAACCAATAGCGGGACCTAGATGCCCATATTGGCTCCTACATATTCTACGAAGATCTTTATCGGTCAGACCGCATAACAACATACGTTGTTCCCTTTGTTATCGGTATGTTACTTGCCCGAGATTCGATCGTCGGTATCCAATACCTAGTCCAATCTCGTTACCGGCAAGTCTCTTTACTCGTTCCGTAATACATCATCCCGCAACTAACTCATTAGTGGCAATGCTTGCAAGGCTTATGTGATGTGCATTACCGAGAGGGCCCAGAGATACCTCTCTGACAATCGGAGTGACAAATCCTATTCTCGAAATACGCCAACCCAACATCTACCATTGGAGACACCTGTAGAGCTCCTTTATAATCACCCAGTTACATTGTGACATTTGGTAGCACACAAAGTGTTCCTCCGGCAAACGGGAGTTGCATAATCTCATAGTCATAGGAACATGTATAAGTCATGAAGAAAGCAATAGCAACATACTAAACGATCGGGTGCTAAGCTAATGGAATGGGTCATGTCAATCAGATCATTCAACTAATGATGTGACCTCGTTAATCAAATAACAACACTTTGTTCATGGTTAGGAAACATAACCATCTTTGATTAACGAGCTAATCAAGTAGAGGCATACTAGTGACACTAAGTTTGTCTATGTATTCACACATGTATTATGTTTCCGGTTAATACAATTCTAGCATGAATAATAAACATTTATCATGATATAAGGAAATAAATAGTAACTTTATTATTGCCTCTAGGGCATATTTCCTTCAGTCTCCCACTTGCACTAGAGTCAATAATCTAGATTACACAGTAATGATTCTAACACCCATGGAGCCTTGGTGCTGATCATGTTTTACTCGTGGAAGAGGCTTAGTCAACGGGTATGCAACATTCAGATCCGTATGTATCTTTCAAATCTCTATGTCTCCCACCTGGACTAGATCCCGGATGGAATTGAAGCGTCTCTTGATGTGCTTGGTCCTCTTGTGAAATCTGGATTCCTTTGCCAAGGCAATTGCACCAGTATTGTCACAAAAGATTTTCATTGGACCCGATGCACTAGGTATGACACCTAGATCGGATATGAACTCCTTCATCCAGACTCCTTCGTTCGCTGCTTCCGAAGCAGCTATGTACTCCGCTTCACATGTAGATCCTGCTACGACGCTTTGTTTAGAACTGCACCAACTGACAGCTCCACCGTTTAACGTAAACACGTATCCGGTTTGCGATTTAGAATAGTCCGGACCAGTGTCAAAGCTTGCATCAATGTAACCTCTTACGGTGAGCTCTTTGTCACCTTCATATACGAGAAACATATCCTTAGTCCTTTGCAGGTATTTCAGGATGTTCTTGACCGCTGTCCAGTGATCCACTCCTGGATTACTTTGGTACCTCCCTGCTAAGCTTATAGCAAGGCACACATCAGGTCTGGTACATAGCATTGCATACATGATAGAGCCTATTGCTGAAGCATAGGGAACATCTTTCATTTTCTCTCTATCTTCTGCAGTGGTCGGGCATTGAGTCTGACTCAACTTCACACCTTGTAACATAGGCAAGAACCCTTTCTTTGCTTGATCCATTTTGAACTTCTTCAAAATCTTGTCAAGGTATGTGCTTTGTGAAAGTCCAATTAAGCGCCTTGATCTATCTCTATAGATCTTTATGCCTAATATGTAAGCAGCTTCACCGAGGTCTTTCATTGAAAAACTCTTATTCAAGTATCCCTTTATGCTATCCAGAAATTCTATATCATTTCCAATCAGTAATATGTCATCCACATATAATATCAGAAATGATACAGAGCTCCCACTCACTTTCTTGTAAATACAGGCTTCTCCGAAAGTCTGTATAAAACCAAATGCTTTGATCACACTATCAAAGCATTTATTCCAACTCCGAGAGGCTTGCACCAGTCCATAAATGGATCGCTGGAGCTTGCATACTTTGTTAGCTCCCTTTGGATCGACAAAACCTTCCGGTTGCATCATATACAACTCTTCTTCCAGAAATCCATTCAGGAATGCAGTTTTTACATCCATCTGACAAATTTCATAATCATAAAATGCGGTAATCGCTAACATGATTTGGACAGACTTAAGCATCGCTACAGGTGAGAAAGTCTCATCGTAGTCAACCCCTTGAACTTGTCGAAAACCTTTTGCGACAAGTCGAGCTTTGTAGACAGTAACATTACCATTAGCGTCAGTCCTCTTCTTGAAGATCCATTTATTCTCAATTGCTTGCCGATCATCGGGCAAGTCAACCAAAGTCCATACTTTGTTCTCATACATGGATCCCATCTCAGATTTCATGGCTTCAAGCCATTTTGCGGAATCTGGCTCACCATCGCTTCTTCATAGTTCGTAGGTTCATCATGATTACCGTACCACTCTGGTGCGGATCTCGCTCTGGTTGATCTACGAGGTTCAGTAGTATCTTGTCCTGAAGTTTCCTGATCATCATCATTAGCTTCCTCACTAATTGGTATAGGTGTCGCAGAAACAGTTTTCTGTGATGTACTACTTTCCAATAAGGGAGCAGGTACAGTTACCTCATCAAGTTCTACTTTCCTCCCACTCACTTCTTTCGAGAGAAACTCCTTCTCTAGAAAGGATCCATTCTTAGCAATGAATGTCTTGCCTTCGGATCTGTGATAGAAGGTGTACCCAATAGTCTCTTTGGGTATCCTATGAAGACACATTTCTCCGATTTGGGCTCGAGCTTATCAGGTTGAAGCTTTTTCACATAAGCATCGCAGCCCCAAACTTTAGGAAACGACAACTTTGGTTTCTTGCCAAACCATAGTTCATAAGACATCGTCTCAACGGATTTTGATGGTGCCCTATTTAACGTGAATGCGGCCGTCTCTAAAGCATAACCCCAAAACGATAGCAGTAAATCAGTAAGAGACATCATAGATCGCACCATATCTAGTAAAGTACGATTACGACGTTCGGACACACCATTACACTGTGGTGTTCCGGGTGGCGTGAGTTGCGAAACTATTCCGCATTGTTTCAAATGTACACCAAACTCGTAACTCAAATATTCTCCTCCACGATCAGATCGTAGAAACTTTATTTTCTTATTACGATGATTTTCAACTTCACTCTGAAATTCTTTGAACTTTTCAAATGTTTCAGACTTGTGTTTCATTAAGTAGATATACCCATATCTGCTTAAGTCATCTGTGAAGGTGAGAAAATAATGATATCCGCCACGAGCCTCAATATTCATCGGACCACATACATCGGTATGTATGATTTCCAATAAATCTGTTGCTCTCTCCATAGTACCGGAGAACGGCGTTTTAGTCATCTTGCCCATGAGGCACGGTTCGCAAGTACCAAGTGATTCATAATCAAGTTGTTCCAAAAGTCCATCAGTATGGAGTTTCTTCATGCGCTTTATACCGATATGACCTAAACGGCAGTGACACAAATAAGTTGCACTATCATTATCAACTCTGCATCTTTTGGCTTCAACATTATGAATATGTGTGTTACTACTATCGAGATTCATCAAAAATAGACCACTCTTCAAAGGTGCATGACCATAAAAGATATTACTCATATAAATAGAACAACCATTATTCTCTGATTTAAATGAATAACCGTCTCGCATCAAACAAGATCCAGATATAATGTTCATGCTCAACGCTGGCACCAAATAACAATTATTTAGGTCTAATATTAATCCCGAAGGTAGATGTAGAGGTAGCGTGCCGACCGCGATCACATCGACTTTGGAACCGTTTCCCACGCGCATCGTCACCTCGTCCTTTGCCAGTGTTCGCTTAATCCGTAGTCCCTGTTTCGAGTTGCAAATATTAGTAACTGAACCAGTATCAAATACCCAGGTGCTACTACGAGCTCTAGTAAGGTACACATCAATAACATATATATCACATATACCTTTGTTCACCTTGCCATCCTTCTTATCTGCCAAATACTTGGGGCAGTTCCGCTTCCAGTGACCAGTCTGCTTGCAGTAGAAGCACTCAGTTTCAAGCTTAGGTCCAGACTTGGGTTTCTTCTCCTGAGCAGCAACTTGCTTGTCGTTCTTCTTGAAGTTCCCCTTCTTCTTCCCTTTGCCCTTTTTCTTGAAACTAGTGGTCTTGTTAACCATCAACACTTGATGCTCCTTCTTGATTTCTACCTCCGCAGCTTTCAGCATTGCAAAGAGCTCGGGAATAGTCTTGTTCATCCCTTGCATATTATAGTTCATCACGAAGCTCTTGTAGCTCGGTGGCAGTGATTGGAGAATTCTGTCAATGACGCAATCATCTGGAAGATTAACTCCCATCTGAATCAAGTGATTATTATACCCAAACATTTTGAGTATATGCTCACTGACAGAACTGTTCTCCTCCATCTTGCAGCTATAGAACTTATTGGAGACTTCATATCTCTCAATCCGGGCATTTGCTTGAAATATTAACTTCAACTCCTGGAACATCTCATATGCTCCATGACGTTCAAAACGTCGTTGAAGTCGATTCTAAGCCGTAAAGCATGGCACAGTGAACTATCGAGTAGTCATCAGTTTTGCTCTGCCAGACGTTCATAACATCTGGTGTTGCTCCAGCAGCAGGCCTGGCACCCAGCGGTGCTTCCAGGACGTAATTCTTCTGAGCAGCAATGAGGATAATCCTCAAGTTACGGACCCAGTCCGTGTAATTGCTACCATCATCTTTCAACTTTGCTTTCTCAAGGAACGCATTAAAATTCAACGGAACAACGGCACGAGCCATCTATCTACAATCAACATAAACAAGCAAGATACTATCAGGTACTAAGTTCATGATAAGTTTAAGTTCAATTAATCAAATTACTTAAGAACTCCCACTTAGATAGACATCCCTCTAATCCTCTAAGTAATCATGTGATCCAAATCAACTAAACCATAACCGATCATCACGTGAGATGGAGTAGTTTTCAATGGTGAACATCGTTATGTTGATCATATCTACTATATGATTCACGCTCGACCTTTCGGTCTCCGTGTTCCGAGGCCATATCTGCATATGCTAGGCTCGTCAAGTTTAACCTAAGTATTCTGCGTGTGCAAAAACTGGCTTGCACCCGTTGTAGATGGACGTAGAGCTTATCACACCCGATCATCACGTGGTGTCTGGGCACGACGAACTTTGGCAACGGTGCATACTCAGGGAGAACACTTCTTGACAATTTAGTGAGAGATCATCTTATAATGCTACCGTCAATCAAAGCAAGATAAGATGCATAAAAAGATAAACATCACATGCAATCAATATAAGTGATATGATATGGCCATCATCATCTTGTGCTTGTGATCTCCATCTCTGAAGCACCATCATGATCACCATCGTCACCGGCGCGACACCTTGATCTCCATCGTAGCATCGTTGTCGCCTCGCCAATCTTATGCTTCCACGACTATCGCTACCGCTTAGTGATAAAGTAAAGCATTACATCGCATTGCATTGCATACAATAAAGCGACAACCATATGGCTCCTGCCAGTTGCCGATAACTCGGTTACAAAACATGATCATCTCATACAATAAAATTCATCATCATGCCTTGACCATATCACATCACAACATGCCCTGCAAAAACAAGTTAGACGTCCTCTACTTTGTTGTTGCAAGTTTTACGTGGCTGCTACGGGCTTAAGCAAGAACCAATCTCACAAACGCATCAAAACCACAATGATAGTTTGTCAATTTGACTCCGTTTTAACCTTCGCAAGGACCGGGCCTAGCCATACTCGGTTCAACTAAAGTTGGAGAGACAGTCGCCCGCAAGCCACCTATGTGCAAAGCACGTCGGGGGAACCGGTCTCGCGTAAGCGTACGTGTAATGTTGGTCCGGGTCGTCTCGTCCAACAATACCGCTGAACCAAAGTATGACATGCTGGTAGGCAGTATGACTTATATCGCCCGCAACTCACTTGTGTTCTACTCGTGCATATAACATCAACATATAAAACCTAGGCTCAGATGCCACTGTTGGGGAACGTAGTAATTTCAAAAGTTTCCTACGCACACGCAAGATCATGATGATGCACAGCAACGAGAGGGGAGAGTGTTGTCTACATACCCACGCAGACCGACTGCGGAAGCGTTGACACAGCGTAGAGGAAGTAGTCGTACGTCTTCCCGATCCGACCGATCCAAGCACCGTTACTCCGGCACCTCCGAGTTCTTAGCACACGTACAACTCGATGACAATCCCCGGGCTCCGATCTAGCAAAGCGTCGGGGAGGAGTTCTGTCAACACGACGGCGTGGTGACGATCTTGATGTTCTATCGTCGCAAGGCTTCGCCTAAGCACCGCTACAATATGATCGAGGTGGAATATGGTGGCAGGGGGCACCGCACACGGCTAAGGAACGATCTCAAGGATCAACTTGTGTGTCCTAGGGTGCCCCCTGCCTCCGTATATAAAGGAGCCAAGGGGGAGGGGGCGGCCGGCCAAGGAGGGCGCGCCAAGGGAGTCCTACTCCCTCTGGGAGTAGGATCCCCCCCCCCCCCAATCCTAGTTGGAATAGGATTCCTCGAGGGGGGAAAGATAGAGAGGGAGCCGGCCACCTCTCCTTGTCCTAATAGGACTAGGGAAGGGGGAGGTGTGCGGCCCACCTTGGGCTGCCCCTTTCTCCTTTCCACTAAAGCCCACTAAGGCCCATATAGCTCCCGGGGGGTTCCGGTAACCTCCCGGTACTCCGGTAAAATCCCGATTTCACCCGGAACACTTCCGATATCCAAACATAGGCTTCCAATATATCAATCTTTATGTCTCGACCATTTCGAGACTCCTCGTCATGTCCATGATCACACGCGGGACTCCGAACAATCTTCGATACATCAAAATGCATAAACTCATAATAACTATCATCGTAACGTTAAGCGTGCGGACCCTACGGTTCGAGAACAATGTAGACATGACCGAGACACGTCTCCGGTCAATAACCAATAGCGGGACCTGGATGCCCATATTGGCTCCTACATATTCTACGAAGATCTTTATCGGTCAGACCGCATAACAACATACGTTGTTCTCTTTGTCATCGGTATGTTACTTGCCCGAGATTCGATCGTCGGTATCCAATACCTAGTTCAATCTCGTTACCGGCAAGTCTCTTTACTCGTTCCGTAATACATTATCCCGCAACTAACTCATTAGTTGCAATGCTTGCAAGGCTTATGTGATGTGCATTACCGAGAGGGCCCAGAGATACCTCTCCGACAATCAGAGTGACAAATCCTATTCTCGAAATACGCCAACCCAACATCTACCATTGGAGACACCTGTAGAGCTCCTTTATAATCACCCAGTTACATTGTGACGTTTGGTAGCACACAAAGTGTTCCTCCGGCAAACGGGAGTTGCATAATCTCATAGTCATAGGAACATGTATAAGTCATGAAGAAAGCAATAGCAACATACTAAACGATCGGGTGCTAAGCTAATGGAATGAGTCATGTCAACAGATCATTCAACTAATGATGTGACCTTGTTAATCAAATAACAACACTTTGTTCATGGTTAGGAAACATAACCATCTTTGATTAACGAGCTAGTCAAGTAGAGGCATACTAGTGACACTAAGTTTGTCTATGTATTCACACATGTATTATGTTTCCGGTTAATAAAATTCTAGCATGAATAATAAACATTTACCATGATATAAGGAAATAAATAATAACTTTATTATTGCCTCTAGGGCATATTTCCTTCAATATTAGGTAAGATATATCTGTTGCACGCTGGTATTTAGTAGTATATCAATTACTTTTTCGCAGGAATGGTAGGATATTAATTATATGACAGATTTCATGGGATAGTGCTGAGTCAAAACGTGTTTATAACCAATGGCAGTGGTGGGTAATTAAAGCGTTAAACGTGTTTGGTGCTCACCATTGGAGGGATTTGAACTATTAGATAACATGATTTGGCGGTTGAGATGGTTTGGATCTGCCCCTTTGGATCTTTTTATATTAGTATAGATATAGATGTACCGCCGCACAATGAATGTTTGATTTGTTTGCTAATTATTCTTCATGCAAGACTTTCCATGTTTACATTTTATTTTCGTCTTTAACTATTAAGCATGCACGACTTGCCATACAATAAATCGTAGTAATATTTTATTTTCTTCTGAACTACTATGGGTATCTAATACGTGTATTTTTATTTCCTAACTATTTAATATGGGTATTTAATATTTACTAATAAACTTACGTGCATACGCGGGTATATATACCCAGTAAATTATTCTCTTAACTATTATGTTCTATTTTTAACTATTTAATGAGTATCTAATACCTATTAACGAAATTATGTACATATCGGGTATGTATATACCTAATAATTTATGTAAATATATGGGTATTTAATACCTACTAACGATACCACACAAAAAATACCTACTAATGATATTATGTACAAATACGGGTATCTAATACCTACTCATGTAATTATGTACACATGCGGGTACGTATATACCCAATAATTTATTTTTAGAACTATTTATGTTTTATTTTATTTTCTAACTATCTAATACGGGTAAGCAATACCTACTACCAAAATTATATGCATTCTCCCACGGGGTTAAAAAATGATTGAAACGTGTGAAGATTTTGTGTTTGTTTTCTCGATGGCTATTTTCGGTATAAAAATACGCTTGGAACGAGTGTAATTTTTTAGTAGCTCATTTTTCTCCTGTTTTTTGTCAAACGAGTGTAAATCGTTCTCGAAAAGAGACGAAAAAACTTCCATCAGTCCACCTGGGTGGGGATAATTTAAATTTATATATTCGATATTTAACTAATATCATTGATTTCGTAGTGTATTGGGTTAGGATGGATAATGTTTTGAAAGATATCTTCTCTTACGATAATACTCTACACTGGCAAGGCACTGTGGGGGAGCGAGTGGGGTGTTTAACTCGTCTTTTTAAGTGCAATTAGTCCGACCCATGCAAATGAAAAGCGGAGGACAATATGATTTGGAGTAGTGGGGGTAAATTTTGTGTTGATGTCTTCTCTTACAACAATAAGTTAACCGACTCCCCTATTTCAACAACCATCATCCGCTTGCCATCGATATAACTACCTTTTTCGATAGTGCTTCCTTTAATTTGATGAATGGCATGGAAGCATTATCACTTTTTTTTATTTTGCGCAAAAAACAAGGAGTTCAAAAATGGTTGAAACGTGTGAAGATTTTTTTGCTAGTTCACATTTCTCTTGGTTTTTGTCAAACGAGTGTAAATCGCTGTCGAAAAGAGAAGAAAAATATTTTATCATTCCCCCACGGAAGCATTATCGCTTTTCTGATTTTGCGAGAAAACCAAAGAGAAAGCAGAGGGGGACATGATTTGGTCCAGGAGGGGTATATTTTGTGTTGATGTCTCCTCTTAAGATAATAAGTTAACATATTCTCCTTTTTCAAGAACCATCATCCACTCGTTCCATCGATATATTGAATATATAAACATTCGACGAAGTTGATCTACCACTATGTGAAGATTTTGTGTTTGTTTTCTCCATGGTTATTTTCGGTGTAAAATACGGTTGAAACGATTGTAGTTTATTGCTAGTTTATTATTCTCCTGGTTTTTGTCAAACGAGAAAACCTTTTATCACCCCCCCGGGTGGTAATAATTTAAAAGTTATAAATAAATATTTAGCTAATATCATTGATTTCATAGTGTATTGGGTTAGGATGGGTAAATGTTTTGAATGATATCTTCTCTTCCGATAATACTCTACACTGGCAAGGCATTGTGGGGGAGTGAGTGGGGTGTTTAACTCGTCTTTTTAAGTTCAATTAGTTCAACCCGTGCAAATGAAAAAAAGAATTCTCATGTTTTTAGTTTTTTCGGAAGCGGAGGACAACATGATTTGGAGCAGTGTGGGTAAATTTTGTGTTGATGTCTTCTCTTACAACAATAAGTTAACCAATTCTCCTTTTTCAAGAACCATCATCCACTCGTTCCATCGATATATTGAATATATAAACAATCGACGAAGTTGATCTACCGACTTGGCAAACACATTCCTATAACTACCTTTTTCGATAGTGCTTCCTTTAATTTGATGAATGGCACGGAAGCATTATCACTTTTTTTGCGCAAAAACCAAGGAGTTCGGAAATGGTTGAAACATGTGAAGATTTTTTTGCTAGTTCATATTTCTCCTGGTTTTTGTCAAGCGAGTGTAAATCGTTGTCGAAAAGAGACGAAAAACCTTTTATCATTCCCCCCTGGCTGGTAATACTTTAAAGTTACGAAAAAAATATTTAGCTACTATCATTGATTTCGTAGTGTACTGGGTTGGGATGGATAATGTTTTGAATGATATCTTATCTTCCGATAATATTCTACACTGGCAATGCATTGCGGTGGAGTGAGGGGGTGTTTAACTCACCGATTTAAGATAATAAGTTAACAGATTCTCCTTTTTCAAGTACCATCATCCACTCGTTTCACTGATATATTGAATATATAAACATTCGACGAAGTTGATCTACAACTATGTGAAGATTTTGTGTTTGTTTTCTCCATGGTTATTTTCGGTGTAAAATACGGTTGAAACGATTGTAGTTTATTGCTAGTTTACAATTCTCCTGGTTTTTGTCAAACGAGTGTAAATCGTTGTTGAAAAAGGACGAAAACCTTTTATCATCCCCCCAGGTGGTAATAATTTAAAAGTTATGAATAAATATTTAGCTAATATCATTGATTTCATAGTGTATTGGGTTAGGATGGATAAATGTTTTGAATGATATCTTCTCTTCCGATAATACTCTACACTGGCAAGACATTGTGGGGGAGTGAGTGGGGTGTTTAACTTGTCTTTTTAAGTTCAATTAGTTCAACCCGTGCAAATGAAAAAAAAGAATTCTCATGTTTTTAGTTTTTTCAAAAGTGGAGGACAACATGATTTGGAGCAGTGTGGGTAAATTTTGTGTTGATGTCTTCTCTTACAACAATAAGTTAAACGATTCTCCTATTTCAACAACCATCATCCACTCCTTCCATCGATATATTGAATATATAAACAATCGACGAAGTTGATCTACCGACTTGGCAAACACATTCCTATAACTACCTTTTTCGATAGTGCTTCCTTTAATTTGATGAATGGCACTGAAGCATTATCACCTTTTTTGCGCAAAAACCAAGGAGTTCAGAAATGGTTGAAACGTGTGAAGATTTTTTTGCTAGTTCATATTTCTCCTGGTTTTTGTCAAACGAGTGTAAATCGTTGTCGAAAAGAGACAAAAAACCTTTTATCATTCCCCCCTGGCTGGTAATACTTTAAAGTTACGAAAAAATATTTAGCTACTATCATTGATTTTGTAGTGTACTGGGTTGGGATGGATAATGTTTTGAATGATGTCTTATCTTTCGATAATATTCTACACTGGCAATGCATTGCGGTGGAGTGAGGGGGTGTTTAACTCACCGATTTAAGTTGAATTAGATCAACCCGTGCAAATGGGAAAGAAAACTCTCATGTTTTTTGTTTTTTCGAAAGCGGAGGACAACATGATTTGGAATAGTAGGGGTATATTTTGTGTTGATGTCTTCTCTTCCAACAATAAGTTAACCGATTCTCCTTTTTCAACAACCATCATCCACTCGTTCCACCGATATATTGAATATATAAACAATCGACGAAGTTGATCTACAAACTTGGCAAACACATTCCTATAACTACCTTTTTTCGATAGTGCTTCCTTTAATTTGATGAATGGCACGGGAGCATTATCACTTTTTTGATTTTGTGAAAAAACCAAGGAGTTCAAAAATGGTTGAAACGTGTGAAGATTTTGTGTTCGTTCTGATGTGTGTGTACTACAAATGGTGGCTTATTTAACTAGTTGAAATGAAATCATTTGTTTCAACCAGTTCCTCCTTTTCATAATATAGATAAAAAATATTCCATTATCCTTTGCATCAATCCAAAAAAAATTAAAATCCGATGCGTTCCCCCCATTAACAGTTTTTATGTCATGTTTGGTGAATAAAAGAACCATTTACAACATATAGCTCGGCCATTCTAGTGTGTGGTACTTCCACCCATCACTATGCGTCGGAATAAAAATGGTTAGAATGCATATCTCGATACAAGGCTCCAGATGGGTATACCATGGAATTTTGCTTTCCAACAATGATAGTTTGGAAAACTGGTCAAAATCATTCGTAAAACTGTTCATGCACTGTGGGGTCCGTTCACTACGAAAAGTCAACTTCTTGAAACGTCAGAGATCATGCGCGCGAGATTTGTCTACAGTGTCTGAAATACAGAGGCGATCTGCTACACTGTTCTTTGCGTGCCTAGCTCGCTGGTAGGCACGGGGATAGCGTGATGGCGCCGCGGTGTGGTCAGAACATGGGCGGCTGACCGAATCTGTGTGACTTTGACTAAGATTAAACTGGATACATCATGTGACGGTGCCGTACTCCCAAGCGTACATCCGCATTATTTCTAACAGTACAACAACTAGTTCTGACTGGGCGGCACTACTCGATTGCCCATGCATTAACTATGTCGTTGATGTTCGTCGGGAGGGATGCGACGTTCTCTTTCATTTGAACGAGCTCTGCGAGAATCTCCTGCCGCTCCGCGATGATGGCGCCCTGTGTGATCAACGGCCTAGTTAATGCATGTGCAATGGTGACCACGTGTAAGTGCAAAAAAAGTGTAAACTTGATTACCTCCGACATGTCCGCCATGACATTCCTCCCATCAAAGTGTTTGGCGACACGAATGATCCACACGCCTGTGTCAGTCCTGAACAAACATGTTGTTAAGGGGGGAGGGAGCGGTACAGAGGTTAAACAACTAATCCATGCGAGATCAACATATAACTTACTGGCGCACTGTGGTCGGTGAGGTGACATGGAACACTTTGTCCCTCCTGATGCAGTCAACTTTCCAGTTGCTGAACAACTTGTAAATTAGGGTGAATAAGGCAACGTGCAGCTTGTCAGCGACGGCTCCTAGCAGATCCTTGCGCCGTTGTGTGGTGCAACTATCGTACGATGGATCAAAAATGTTGATGATCTTCCTCTGGATGTCCCAAGCACACAAGCACCATCCGAAATCGAAAACTGTCGGCACGTGGAACTACAGGAAAATCAAATCATGAGACACGTGTTTGAGTGTGGGACCAAAGACAGAGCGAACGCATGCGGTCGTTTTGTTCCTCACCATGGTGCACTCGGCTACGTTGAATGACACTTGGGGCCCCACAAGCTGCGCGCGTACGGATAGCAGAGTCCATGTTTCTTCTCCAGCTAGTGCAGCAGTCTGAGGATGTGCGAAAAAATACAACGTGTGAGAAGAAATTGGAGGGAATGCAAGCATGTTTATGTACAAAAAAACTCACCGAAAAATCTGGCTCCATAAATTTACGCCATCTAGGTGCATTATTAGGGTAAAGGATCGCGCCGTCGATTTGGTCTCGGCGACGGAAAATCAACGCGCATAACTCGTGGTCGAGATGGTCTGACTTGACAATCTGTGTAAGCAGTGGCGTCGGGGTGATCGAGATGAACCTTGGGGTGGCATGAGTCATAATTGCAGTGTGATGAAAAGTGTTAGCTAGATGAACATTGGGCAACAAGCGTGTATGAGCCACTCGGGGGTGTGATGCATGCATGTACCTTTCAAGCTCTTCCGGCGAGACCGTTTTTAAAAACAAGTCGGCCGCTTTCCACACGGACACCAACACAGTTGGACGATCTCGGCCGTCAATCCAGTGCGGCGTGGCATACGCTGCATGCATGGCTTCTTGCTTGGGCGGGAAGTCACGAGATGCCTGACCAAAAACCACTGTCCCGGCGGTGTGTGTGGCCTCGCCGTCCAGCATCATAATTAAACCTGCAAGCCCGTCCCACTATCCTTTCTGTTCGTCTGCTGAAGATTGGGCGATAACCAGGCTCTTGGATGGTACTGGCGTGAGAAAACCTGCACGATCCCCGCTGGTGGTGTCCTGCGAAGATTTCTCCTGCGAAGATTTGTAGCCGTTACTCCGGTGGAAATATGTGTCTAACGGCATGAAAAAATATGGACATACCATCGGAGTCGGCCATATCCAATTTGCGCCTGTAAATATTGGTGCAGCATGGAGAGTCGGGACTTGGTGGATTGTTAATGATGCATGGCAGAGTACGTAGGCTGCAACATATGCAGCCCTCGCCAAGCTCGCTAACGAGTGCGTTCAGAAAAGCGGTGTCCTCGGCAAACAGATCTGTCTTAAGACTATTAGCGAGCCTAAATGTGGTGGCGTTATGCTTCTTCATCAGCATGCCGATCTTCGAGGTGGCCTGTTTTTTTCACGTGAGAGTGTTGTACATATATCATTTACTACTGATGAATAAGGATGTTTAGGACATCATCGGCTTACCAACTTTGGGTAATTTGCCTTCATGTACATGAGAAAGTCACCGGCCGTGGCTGCCCGCGTGAACGTAGGCGCTGGAGTCGCTGGCGAGGGTGGGACCCCGTGTGGGCCATGTGGCAGCCTAAACGATATCGGCTGTGCATTGGTGAAGAGGGGGGCACCGTGAGGCCGGCTGGAGCCAGGCACGGTGTTGTTGAAACATGCTAGTCGCCCGGGGAACATGCTGTTGTCGCAGGGCACCGGATCCGAAGGGGTGTCCCACGCGCTCCTGGCATAGCAGACCTGGTCCGCAGACCGAATCTGCATAAAAAAAGGTTGAAACATGGTGGTCATAATTATAACGGCTACTAATGAAATGGCATTCAAGGTAAAAATAAACCATTGCTCCGGAGAAGTCTGGTGTCCCTTTAAAATGCCCCACGTTGCATTGTACCCACATACGCTTGTATTGCGTTTCGTCAAATGCAGATATTCGTGGAAATGTATTGTGCGAGAGGTTTAGTGATCCAAGATCAAGGTTGTCTAGGTAGAAAACCTATGTCATAAGAAAAACATGTGTTAATGCGTGTGCGCCGCGTCAATTGGGAAGCTGACAAAGAACGCAAGACTGACCTGCAGAAATAAATGGCAGACATGCAGATACGTGACATCCCGTCCTGCCCTGATATCTGCCTTCACTCTTAAGCATGCAGCCATCAGCTCTTCTAACAGGTATTCGCACCCGTTGAACTCTGCGACGTGATCTATTTGCGCAAGCGCGCCCCAGTACTGTGTGTTTGTGCAATCATGGCTAGGTGATTGGGTTAGCAGATAACCAACAACAAACATGACAAAAGCCATTTTGAAAGAGCTAATCTCCCTATCCGAGCTATCTTTGTCTAACGGTCTATAGATGATTTTTTCTACGACAGTGAGAAGATTTTTCCCGTGCTGACTGATATGCATAAAATTGCGCATATGTGTTGTGTCTAAGGCGGACGCTTTCTGTATATGCAAAGGACCGCATGGTACACCAAAAACCTTGTGCACGTCGGATGCCCTGAAGGACATTTGCCGACCAGGCCGAATGTATATGGTCCTAGATACTTCGTCTACTCTAGACATCAACCATATGCTTAACTTCAAATTCATCCTAGATATATGTGGCACGTGCAAAATGCCTCCAGACTCCATCTCCTCAACCAGAGATTTCTTGAATGTATCAAGGGAGTCTACCATGGCACATATTTTGGTTGGAGAGGCCCTTGATGTGGGAGAAGGTTGCGTCGACATGACCATGCTGTCGCTCGTCTCCTGTGACTGCATGAACTCGTCCATGTGCTGTGTAAGCAAAAAGAAAAGGGGGAGGAGGCGTTAGCAAGACGATTCGGGTTCACAATCGAACACCATGGTGAAAAACAAATGGCGGTTGCTTACCGGGTCCGGCAACTAGGAGACGCCGGCGACAGCGATCGATTTTTGCTACTTGCTAGTGATAGAGGCCTGCTGGCGGGAGCGAGTGTGTTGTGGAACGGATGACGATCCCAGGCGATTTTATAAGCCAGCCGTGTGGAGCCCGGTGCACGCATCGTGCATCGATTGGCTGATGGGTGGATTTACGTCCTGCAGATCCAGCTACTTCATTCATTATGCATGTCGTTGATTTATTGCCTTGCCGGTGCGACGAATTATTGCCGGTCCAATGCATGTGGTGGGTGCGGTGTGTGGGTTTGGTGTAAATGCATTTTCATCCTCTCCATCGATTCGGCGGGCTTAATCAACGACATGCTCGCAAACACTGCCAGTTCCTTGCATCTCAAACGGCGTACATACACGGTACGTACGTGATACAAATGAATGCATAAGAGATAAAACTACATGAACTACAACTACATCTAGTACAAAAGCTGGAACAGCTGACTCCACTACATATGCTGCAACGGCTGAAACCAGTACAAATGCTTGGGTAAAAATCTTGGGGGCACTAGCACTCATAACATGTACTTGCAGTTTTGTTCGATAACCACATGTTGCTTCATAACTTGTGCATGCAGCATATCTCCATTAGCACCATGTTCAGTACGCCCAAGATGAAGATGTTCTTCAACCATGCTTGGTTCTGCTCGAGCAGAGAGACATGGCGATACACAGATGCGTGCGAGAGAAGGTGCCCCCACCGAGTGCTGAAGTACTGTATGTACTTGTTCTCCCACTTCCAAAAACGGCACCCACCAAACTGAATAAACGGAAAACAAGGGTGGATTGAGTTGACGACCTCCGGGGGAGGGAGATGTATGCAAAAAATCTGGAAAAACTTACTCCATGGCGTTCGCACTTGTAGAAATGCCTCCCTGGGTTCTCTACCGTTCCAGAGACGAACCAGAGCACGTTGCCGGCATTGCACTCCGGGCAGGCATCTCGGTGGAGAAGTGGTGTGACGAGGGGGGGGGGGAACTAAGCTCGGACTTGGATGAACACATGCTTCCGAGAGGAGAAGCGCAGAGAGGATATGTGAAAACTTGAGCGGGGTGTGTATCTACAAGCGGCGCGGCAGTTTAAATAGGCCGCGGGGCGCGTCGTGCAGCTAGCCGTTGGAGCTGCCGTCCTAGATGCCCGCCAGCATTTTAAATGCCTGCCCCGCGAAGTGGGCCACGCGCGGGATGTGTCAGCGGTAAATACTGTCTGAATACCGGGTGCTATACGAATAAGTGAACTGATTATACAGCCGGCGCGTATTGATGTTGCGCGAATCTCGCGGCGTCGTGCGGTATGGATATCACCCGCGCGTGATGGCATGTCCACACGGGATTATTTGCAAGGAGGTGCCACTATAAAAAATACGCACGTTGAACCCAAAAAGCAATAATAAATCTTTTACCATTAGGAAAATACTAATTATATTCTACATTTCGTCCACATATATGCATGTACTGTGCATTGAGTTTCATGAACTTACTGAATGCATGATCGCGAGCTATCAAATATGGAGCCAATCAATCGAGTTTGAAGCGCTTGCCAATTAGTGCCCTGTTTGGAACCAACGTATCAGAGCTCGAGAAGCCCATTCCTGATGGTCAAAGCTTCGTGAATCCAGACAAAGTCGACCGTACCGCATCAAGTGAAGCTTACAAAGATCATGTGACAAACTAGGAAGTCAAAAAGAGGAAGGCGAGCTAGTTCTGTTGATACTGCTGAATCATCAACCAAGGTCAGAATTCATGAAAATCATGTTTTTGAACAGGAGTTCGTTGATGTGCTTGTGCCAAACGGTGAAGCTGAAAGGAACTTCATGTGGTTATGCGATGTTGCATTGATGGCGGATGATGGGTCAAAGAGGAAACATATACTCGACTAGCCAACAATCATGAGTTCAGACTCCATTGCAAATAAGCGGTTCATTCACAGTTGATGTTGAACCAGGTACCTTTTTTTACAGAACGAACTAATGAAGTCGTACAACATGTGTGGTCACAAGAAGTTTCTCAAGAAATTCAAGAAGATAGCACTGGACAACCTTGAGCACGTAAGTCGCATTTATGTTTTACAAGCAACACCTTGTAAAATAGGTATGCGATGCATACAGAAATATAATAATGAATTTCATATATGTAGCTTTTTCTGCCAACATTGTAGCGTGAGGATTTGGCCACCACGAAGAGTCAGCGCAGCCAAGGATGGAGGTGTCGCGACGGAGGTGGATCAACAATACGAGTTGCGCGTGCTATAAAATTAACCTAGCTCTGGTACCATGATAGGAATATGCAACTTGTATTTTTATGTGGCCATAGGCCAGTATATATACATGTACAGGTGTGAAGGGTCGCGCTATTCGTCACCCTGTGTGAGGAATAGTTATTCTTCACCCCCCTCTATTTTACCATCAATGCAACGTATTTTTACGTTTCGTAAATTTTGTCTTATTTCATACATAAGAAAAAAACGTAAGAAAATATGTACTCGTCGTAAAAAGTATTTTATATTACCTAAAATAAAATATGATTTTTCTGGTCTTATAACCTATTTTTTATTTTTTTATCAAATTTAAATATTGAATCAATATGCATGTAACTATTTATATTGTAAATGTAATTTCTTTAGGAAGCGACGGTAAAATTACCTCAGGTGAAGAATAATTTATTCTGCACCCTGGATGATGAATAGTAACACTATATATATAGGTAAATTAACTGGGACACCTAGATGCCTAGGCACCTCGATTGTTTTAGGTACTAGTAAGGGTGCACGTGCAATGCACGTATTATCATGTGAATACAATCAACATTCATCCTAAGAAAAAATATATCAATAATATGAACAAAATATAAAGAAGCACCAACATAAGAGAGGCGATAAAAGATGTTTAGCAATGTTGTTACACAAAAAGTTTACTCGGACTAAAACTCTAGTGAACATATTGGAGATCCCTGGTATTCAAGTTTTTTCCCATCAAATAGGTAATGCTACGAACCAATTTTTTAGTAATTACACACACGGGAAATTGACAAATAATACTGGAAACATTTTCTGAGAGTGCATCATTCATCATAGTCAAAAGATACTATGCATAACATTAACTCATTTAGTTTTCTAGATGACCATATTAAATTGTAAGCATTACGTGGTTCTTATTTCAGTGAAAAGGAATTTTGTTGAATAATAAACTTAACTGGTATAAAAGAACTATAATATGGGTTGCATGAATATTGTTCTAGAAGATAAGAATAAAATACGTGCAATAACTCACTAAAAATCTTCTCTATTGTTGCTATTTTTGGCATACCAGCTATTTTAGTAACAGAGTAATAATGGGACATGGTGCAACTCAACTCACGCGAGCTAGATTGACACACTTTTGCTGCAGCCAGAGATGATCTCCAAAGCAATGGATGGGATAAAATTCATGACAACATCCTGCAATCAGGGGAAAAAAACCTTAACCATGGAAGCTGATTAATAATGCAGACAAAAGAAAAAAAGTTGCATGATACTACCTTATTTTTTTGCATGATACCACCTTTTTTAAAGGAAAAAGATCATTGTGAAGTATTCTTGCTCCATGGTCGTAATGGGATATGAAAAGATTGTTTGTGGTTAACTTGCATGTCAACATGAGGCCAGCCTGTAATGTTGATTATACTTGGTTATAAATAAAAAGAATGTTAACTGCAATAGGTCCATGTTGATTTGTGCACATTGCACAATAACTGCGTGTGGAACAGAAAGTTAGACTGACCTTGTAAAGGATGAAGCCGAATGTGCATGCGTACTCGTGTCGAACACTTTGTTTCTATACAGCTCAGGTGCAATGTAGTAACCTAAATTACAGAAGAATATTTTAAGTTTGTCAGCCAAGGATTATTATCTGTATATTTCTTATTTTGATGTTAGTAAAAGTGGGCTTACTGAAACTGTCGACAAGGGCCTTGTGGTTCACCGGTTCACCTTTTCGGAGGCGATCTTGGACAACCTCACGAGGCAGAATCCCCCGACCTTCATTAGGATTTCATAATCACCAAAAATATATTTATGGCAGCTTACCAAGATTAAAATAGTAAAATAGGTAGATATGCAAGTATTTATGATTCCTAGAGAATGCAGCAAGAGAACGGAGAAGACCAAGTCACTCCATTTCCTCTTCTTGCTCTGGCTTTAGGTCAGAGTGAATGATGGGGTATAGCTTGTCACATAGGCCATGCCCCTGAACACCCGGATGTTCAAATTTTTGGGAGCATCTACAAATACAATTTCCTGCAACAATTAGACTTTAGTTGTATCAGGTAAAAACTGGTACTGAAAGAATCATAGTATCATTAGCAGTGGCCATAAAATTTAAACTAAAACCACGACGAGTAAATGGAAACGGAGGGAGTACTTTGTAGTGAACTGCTTCACCGCACTGATCAGTAGCAGCAGGTGCAGTCGGCACTCGCCAGGCACAAGCAAGCACAGGCCGCCCCTCACCCATCATACAAACAGAGCACACGCAACATGTGTGCGTACACGCGGAGCAACAGCACCACACAAGACACACACGCGACACAGAGGCATCATTCAGAGCATGTGCACGGAGCCGCCGCTCCATGGATGCACCGCTGCCGGTACCACATGGAGAGGAGCAGCTGAGAGTGGCACAAACATGGTGGGTCAGCGAGAGCCTGTGGCACCACTCGGGCGAGAAGCCAAGCCGAGAGATATCCTCGCATGATCGTCGGCGTCATTAGCAAAGTCACCAGCTTGGTCGAGCTAGGCCGACGCTCACCAGTGCGCCTCGTGCCCCGTACACCAGCCATGCTGGCCGAGCCTGTCGCCGCGATGCGCTAGCTCGCGGGGGCCCTGCTGTGCGAACCCCACCGACCGCGTACGCCGGCGCCGGTCTCTGGTCGGGCACAGCTGCCATGCGCCTGGTCGGGCACAGAGCCACGGCCTCGTCCCGCCCGCTGCAAGCCGCGTCGCACAAGGCACGCCTAGGCCCCGGCCCCCACATCCTGCCGCCCGGAGCTCGCCGTTGTCGCCTGCCATCGTCGCCGCCCGCCGCTCGGCACGGGTCACGCCGTTGTGGGCCAAGAGCAATAGCCGGTGCGCGCTGAGGTACATCTCCAACGCTTCAGCCCGCCCCCGTCGGCCCCGATGAAGAAATCCATCACCGCAGCGTGATTGTAGGGGTAGAGGACATTGGCGTAGAGTTTGTTATTTTCCTCTGTGGTAAAGCACAGTCAGTCAACCTAAATTCATGGGAGCGTTCGCCCCTCGATCCTTGGGGACATGCACCGCCGGCGCCGGACAGGGTCGGCCCGCGTGCGTGTTGCCGGGAGCCACCTTGGGCGCGTCTTCTTCTCTGCGTGCCCTGTTCTCCCTCCCTCATGCGTTGCTTTGGGTTCCTCAACGACGGGCTCCTCGCGCGTCCCGGTGGCAGCGGCTCGCTTGCATTGCCGGGCGGCTTGCATGCTCTTGGGAATTTCTCGCTTTTGGATGGAGGTTTCGTACGGGAATTGATTAGATTGGAAGGTGAGCGTTAATGAAGGGAGAGAGGTTAATTGATGATAGTTCAGATTGCATGCGTTGCGTGATTGTAGGAGTTTCCGATGCGGGATGTGGGGTGTTATCCTCGGTGGAGTACGGTCAGTCACTGAAAATTGCGAAGTGCACACCATAGAATTGTTAAATCAATGAGGGCTGTTAGATTGAGATTTATGGACAAATCGTGTGGTGCTGACTGGATCGTGGGGTATTGTGGGACTAATTGCAGGGTGCACGTAAGAAAATTTATATTTGATTATTTAGTAGTAGTGGGGACTAGTAATAATGTACGTGCAATGCACGTTTTTATTAGGTAGGATATTAGTTGCACGTTATATTAAGTAAGATATATCTGTTGCACGCTGGTATTTAGTAGTATATCAATTACTTTTTCGCGGGAATGGTAGGATATTAATTATATGACAGATTTCATGGGATAATGCTGAGTCAAAACGTGTTTATAATCAATGGCAGTGGTGGGTAATTAAAGCGTTAAACGTGTTTGGTGCTCACCATTGGAGGGATTTGAACTATTAGATAACATGATTTGGCGGTTAAGATGGTTTGGATCTGCCCCTTTGGATCTTTTTATATTAGTATAGATATAGATGTACCGCCGCACAATGAATGTTTGATTTGTTTGCTAATTATTCTTCATGCAAGACTTTCCATGTTTACATTTTATTTTCGTCTTTAACTATTAAGCATGCACGACTTGCCATACAATAAATTGTAGTAATATTTTATTTTCTTCTGAACTACTATGGGTATCTAATACGTGTATTTTTGTTTCCTAACTATTTAATACGGGTATTTAATATTTACTAATAAAATTACGTGCATACGCGGGTATATATACCCAGTAAATTATTCTCTTAACTATTACGTTCTATTTTTAACTATTTAATGAGTATCTAATACCTATTAACGAAATTATGTACATATCGGGTATGTATATACCTAATAATTTATGTAAATATATGGGTATTTAATACGTACTAACGATACCACACAAAAAATACCTACTAATGATATTATGTACAAATACGGGTATCTAATACCTACTTATGTAATTATGTACACATGCGGGTACGTATATACCCAATAATTTATTTTTAGAACTATTTATGTTTTATTTTATTTTCTAACTATCTAATACGGGTAAGCAATACCTACTACCAAAATTATATGCATTCTCAGGGTGCATATATATCCTAATTTGATCTGTTATACAAGGGCAGAATACACGCTATATAAGAAAGTAATAAATGTTAACTTACATATTAAAACCCTGCCTTTTTATCATGCGACATGCATGCATGGGACGGTCCACGAATTAAGCCTGCCAAATTAACTAGCAATTAATGCATTTTTATTGGTTTCCAAATCATTCGCTAAATATGATCCAACGATGAAGAGGCAAGGTGCCCAGGCACCTAGGTGTCCTAATATATATATATATATATATATATATATATATATATATATATATAGAGAGAGAGAGAGAGAGAGAGAGAGAGAGAGTCTATTAGTAATCCAGGGTGAAGAATTACTTATTCTTCACCCCGGTCGATCGACCCAGCCACGGTACAGCTTGGGCAGGTTTCAACCGATGTAAAATTGTATCAATACCGATGTAAGATTACCTTGACGCTGGGAGGAGCCAGCCCACTCGTAGATGCCTTCGCTAATTAGGTGCTGACCTGCGAGCGGTTTCCACTTTGAACAAGGAGGGCGTGGTGAGCAGTGGGGCTCGACGGCGTGATGCTTGGCGAAGATTTTTGTCGCCCCTGTCCTCCTCTCCCCTGTAACTTGGCGATTAGAAGGTGACAGAGGCGGCGGCTGTGGACCCCGTGGTGAAGGGGCAGAGGGGGCGGCGATTTGGGGTGCGGCCGTGCCGTCCACTGCAAATCCAGCCCTGCTCTGTCGGAGAAGGCGCCAGCAACAAGAAGACGGCGGTGACTGCCCTCCTCCGTATGGTCTGCTCTCTCTCTAACCTAGTTTTTTCCTTTTCTCCTTGGTCTGGTTTTCCCATGATTTCTTCCTTCTTGGAGATTGATGCTTATAAATTGGATTGTAAATGTTCCTCCTCCGTCTCTTTATTTAGACGCATGCACGCTTATGCTTTCTAAGCTCTGAGATTGATAGAAATTTAATTAGCTTGACTCTGGACAATGGGATGCACAACTGCAAAGGAACTGCTGACGAGGGAGATTAGAAGAAGCTGGACGGCAATGGGCTTTTTATCAAAGAAGAAGAGAAGTAGCACAAGGCTCCTGAGGAGGAGGGGTTATCTTCTTTGATCAAGCCAAGGGTGCTACTGCTACCTCTGTCTCTTCTCTGTTGTAGATTAATAGTCCCTTCCTTTCTTTGAGCTCCACTGTTTTTGGATGAACAGGACTAGCCCCTCTTTTAATCAATTAATTTCTCATGAAAATAAGATAAAGTGAAATTTAATTGGAGGGTGCATAATTAGTTCTTTTTTCTTTCTGATGGAGGCTGCATCATTTTTTTTTGAGGCGAGAACCCCTAGTCCAGTGTTGGCTCTCTACTTGGCACAGGAGAGAAAAAAATGAAGTAGGGTTAATTAAGCATGATGACATGTCTACCTATATAATTAAACATGATGAGCTGCTTACTTGTAATTTGTAGCTATTAGGTTGGATCATGATTTACTCATATAATTAGGTGTTGTACCTTGCTAGTTTCTCACTGCTCATTTGATAACAAGAGAAAATTAAACTCCATGTATATGTATCAAAAGATACAGAAATATTAATGCTCCACAATTTATAGAGAAACATGCATGTGAGTGCCTGAATGCTTGATGCTTCTTTTGAGAACGGCAAAAGCTAGCTAGCATATATATGTATAAAAGGGTCATATCATCTAGAACAAAAGGTAGGCATGCTGATTAGTGTCTTTCTTTAATTGATACTAATAAATTCTGAAGCTGCAGAGGTGTAATTCTTTTGTTTTGATTGCCTGATGTTTCCTTTCTTTCCTCATTTGATATCCAAGCTGCTGAGGTGACACATACTATACTGTTGGAGAAATTGTTGTGAAGCTTAGCTTGTATGAGAGTCATAGAGAAGATTGTCGTGTCTTTCCACACAATTTTCAGAATGCTAACTGAAATAGTTATACTAGCCATTTCAGATTGCCACGGTAGGCCGGATCGCCCTCTGGTCACTCTGCATTTGGCACCTGCCTGCAACATGAACAACAACCTTGGTGTACATCTCAGTCAGGATCGGAGGAAGATTTACGCGTACTTGTTTCATGCCATTTGTATTACAGCCCATGGATAATAATGTTTCAGTCACTGGAGAGATTGCTCAATAGATGAAGTTGGTGTAAAATTTCTAGTCACCTGCAAATTAAGCCGCTTGAACATCAAGTTCGGTAGTAATCAGCTTTCAAGTTAAGTAGTATTCAGTTTTTTAATGTGTAATTATATGCCTAATATTATTGATCAATTTTTAATTTGTAACTTCTATAGGACAAAATTTCCCCTTGTGGCAAGTTATGTATCTCCAGGCTTTGGTGGTGTAGCTATGGCACAGTTGAAAAAGTGTTACGGATGATACACCTTCCTATTGGTGTCGTCAAGTGGTACCTCTCCACGACATTAGAATTTTGTAAAGCATCGAGTTGTATTAGTAGGATTGAACAGGAAATATTATCATGGATCCATGAGTGTTTAGTCACCTCACAGTACATTGAGAAGGCCAGTGAAGAAACTTCTAAGCGAACAAAATATACACCTATAAAGAGTACAAAATATAAATACGGTTGCATGTGTATTACGGAGCTATCTATTGATGTCGTCAAGTGCTTAGGGAATCGTGGGGGTTGGTTTTGTTCATCATTAACCCATTCTTTCAATTTTTCAGAGCTATCTATTGAAATATGATTACTTTCTTTGTCCGTGGGAACTTTTTACCACTGCCATGGATAAGCGTCTATTTGTTTCCATTTAATATTTATTTAGTTCCTTCTAATATCTATTTAGTTCCTTGTAACATGTGGTTGATGGATTATGGAGATTACCTTTCATACTAATGCTTCTCTTTTCAGCTTACAGTTTTTCTTCCTTACAATTTGCCATGCATCTCCCACAAAGAAACATGACAGAGAAGTCACGAGGAGCTGCAATATATGTGTACATGGAACAGTTCTCCAGGCCCTGGAACCTTTTCAGTAATCTTTGCTGAAACTGTAGGGTCATCCAGACGTGGATGTTGCAAAGGCTAACTGGAAATACAGCAAAAACTGTAGGGTCATCCGATGTGGATTTGGCAACATCTAATTGGAAATAAAATGTCCGCAGTTTGGCATGGCCAAACCACTGCCCATCTCACTTAGTTTTCTCTATAGACTAAATTTCTACGTGCTACTTTGTCAAGCAGTGTATCAAATTTATTGTCTCTGTGATTTATATGTGAACTCAGATCATCTTTTCTCCTTGTTAGACCGATGTAGTTATGTCATTCTTATGTGGCGTAATGTGCCATTCTGGTAATTTTTATGTCTTGGCAACAATGCTTAGGAATATTTTTTGTGTGGTCTAGAGCTAATAAGTAGAAGACGCTAATGAGTAGAAAACACAACGTGATGATCCGGTAGACAACTTGTTGTGTGGAACACTGGAGGAAATTACAGAGCATAAATCCAAGACCAAGAAAGCAACATGATTTTCTCAGATACACTGAAGAAGACATTTACTGACAAGCCTATGACAATATGCTGAAAACACATACTAATTAGAAGAAAAACTTACAATGGTATTTATACAAGCAAATTTGACAAGCACTCACATGAGGCAAATTTATCAACAGAATAATTCAAGGTAAATGCATTGCAACCCAATAAAGTATTTGCTATACATCAGGAATAATACAATGGTGAAATCTTTGACTTCCCGTTACAAATTTCAATTGTATCTAGATCTTGTTAGACCGAGTAACCAAAGTTCTTCTCTCTTCTTCTGGCATTGGCACGACTTTAGTCGGGCTTCTGATTTCACGCAAGCGTCGGTAGATCGAGCAGCTGCACATGGTTGTGGTTGTGCTCTTTCTCGCAAGTGACATTAGCATCATGCCATTGCCGCAACACCACTCCACTTGCTTCCTCGCGGCTCATTCCTGGCGACTATATCTGTGCACCCCCCGCAATTTATTAGTTTGTACTAAATTACTTCATTCAGTTACCACCTACAAAGCAAGGATGCAGGTCTCACGGTAAGCTAGACGACATGTATAAAAGACCTATAGCTGAAGTTGCATGCGAATGAGAAGGAAAATTTGATATGTATTCTCCATGCCCTTCGTGTCAAGAGAATACATTTGGGAAATGTGCAAAATTTTAATTCTCATAGAGAAAATTGATAGATATTAACAAGCAAGAGTTGTTAACATGCAAAACTGACAGAAGATCATTATTTCTCTGCATCAATAATTTGTCAGAGTGAACATCTGAAGTCAGCATTTTAAGAACATGTTGGACAAGAGTTGCCTGTCATGTCCAACTGCAACATTGTGACACCATGTAAACTAAAGATTTTTCTTTTTTGAGATTAGAGTTTGAGGGTCTGGTTATATTTGGACCTTGCATGTGTCGGAGCATGTAGAAAGTGTTGTGTCAAATCATTGTAACGGTTTCCTGTTGCAATAAAGCTTTACTTAGAAAATATTGATCTGGTTCTCTATTAAGTCAAGAGAACTCAAAACCTGATTACGATACGACACAAAATTGAAATACAGCAAGAGCAAGGTCATTGTATGAACTGGGAATCACTTAAGCCTTCAGACATTATATGAAAACTTCTAAACAACAACAAAACAAAACCAGTTGAATGTTCAGCCATACTCCCACAACATAACCAGTTGAATGGTCAGCCTTAACACAAGCATTTTTATTTCACATAACATGGTCACTTCGTTCTGCTCTCATTACAACAGGGACAAGTGATTCCTTGAAAAGTAATTACCCCATCACAACTTAGCACCACTGTTTATATGCCAAGCTCACAAAAAAATCAGATGCACTCTGAAATCTGAATACACAAACAAGCTTCAGTTTATAAAAAATAGGTAGGGATGTCACAAGGGGGGTGGAAGCAGCCACGTTTGATGGAGCCAGCCACAACTTACCATGAACTAGGAGGTCGTGACCAACTTGAAGAGGAGGCCGGTGATAACTAGAACATGACTACTCAAAAACGCCGGTGAAATCTCTGGATCCAGATTCAATCAGGGAGGTGAGCCTAGGAGACAATACAATAGTTGAGATCGCGGAGAGCGTCGAGGTCGAAGTATGACTTGGTGCCGCTGCTTCTGTTAGACTGTATATCCCGCTGGTGGGACGACCTCCTCCCCTTCTACCCAGCCACCGGAGCCGACATTATATCCAGCGTAGGGATAGACTAACCTGCTCCGCTGGCATCCGCAGAAGAAGAACCGCTATGGCTGCACGAGGAGCGGGTCCGGGTAGTGGAGGTGACCTGGTAGAGATGGTGCGGAGAATGTAGAGCCCTCCCACGATCCATGTATTTTTTTCGCGTGAGGTAAAATTACCTCGCAAGGCTTTGTTACAGGTCCTACCGTAGCCTTTTGCCTACTGTGCGTCAGGTAAATTTACATCTAAACCTTTTGTTTGTTGCGTTTCTCGGTTCCATTTTGCAGGCTGTAATTTTACCTCTTTCTTACCTCCATGGAAGATGGCTGAGGTGAGGAATAAGAATTTCTCACCTAGGGTGACGAATAGCGCGGCCCCTTATCGATTTTCTGGGAGGGAAAGTCCAGATCTACTATTCTTTGGCTAAAACGAAAGATGGAGAGGACCCACATACAGGCATATGGGATACAATTGTAAGTAAGACTACATGTGTAAATTATAATGGATTAATTGTAAATTGCATATATATGATACTTTAATATTACCTGATAAGTAGTTATCAAATACATGTGTGGACCACAGGGGAAGAACTTGCATCATGTGTATAACACCGCAACTGGGAAGTCAACAAGAACACACGTTAGTTTCCGTAAACAGTACCTGGCAACGAACATACAGATAAACAAGTAAGTCTTTTTTCTGCGTGATCGAGGTAGTAAAACATAACTTCACCCATGTATCTAACTGTATGTTGTTATGCATATCCAGCCATGACTGTGGATTTGTTGTTCTAGGGACCATCCAATGTCATCTCACAAATAACTTTGCTGGCTACCACAAGGTCAGTTTGTCTTCAAACGGTATATTTTGATAAGCCAACATTATATCCAAACTTTGCACTGAAATTTGCTATTTTAAAGAAGTCCATAACTGCATACCGCAAGGGACCAGGCTACGTACTATTGTACCACTGGCTGAATGACTACCACCCCGACAGGTTGATAACACTACAAAAAAAGATACATCAGTGACATTATGACCTGAATGAAAACTTTTTCTATCATGCTTATGACACTTCTATGACAATAATTGTAACAAAAACACGTATCATCATAGATGTGGTGAGCTCCTACTTCTATGACAAAAACTTATGACAGAAATTAGGCTTTTCATCCTGGGCAAGCTGGAGACGCACCTGTGTGACATTCTTTGGACCATCCATGACGTAAAAAATCATGGTAGAAGTGAGGGTGAGAAAAATTTAAGGGAGTTCCCGGTTATGATGGGTGGTTGGGGCCGAGCGATGCAGTGTGGTTTGCACGTTTCTCTCGTACGCGTGTGTGCGAGGCGCTTGCTAACTGAACCTTAGTGAGGCGCTCGCTTTACTAAACCCGAGCGATCAATCGATCCCACTACATACTGAAGTCGATCATCCCTTTGCTGCTAACTGAAGTCGATTGATTCCTTCGTTGCTAACTGAACCCGAGTGATCCCTTCGCAGCTAACTGAATCTGAGCGATCACTTCGTTGCTAACTGAACCCGATCGAGCCCCCGTGTGAGACGTATAGCTAGCCGGTTGGGTTGCCTCTGGATGAATAGTCCCTGTTGCTTCCGCGCGTGATACGTAGAACGAGTCGACCTAGCCGGTTGTCTGGATATGGATGAACAGTTCCCGGTGGGGGTTGGATGAACAGGACCCCGACCATGTAGGCGGTTGTCGCTGGATGAACAGGACTGATACGTCCATTTTGCATCATGCTTTTATATCGATATTTATTGCATTATGGGCTGTTATTACACATTATGTCACAATACTTGTGCCTATTCTCTCTTATTTTACAAGGTTTACATGAAGAGGGAGAATGCCGGCAGCGAGGATTCTGGGCTAGAAAAGAAGCAAATATTAGAGACCTATTCTGCACAGCTCCAAAAGTCCTGAAACTTCACGGAAGTTATTTCCAGAATATATAAAAAATATTGAGCGAAGAAAGTTCCAGAGGGGGGCCACACCATGGCCATGAGGGTGGGGGCGCACCCTACCCCCTGGGCGCGCCCCCTGCCTCGTGGGCCCCCTGGTGGCCCTCCGATGCCCATCTTCTGCTATATGAGGTCTTCGTCCGAGAAAAAAAATCATAAGCAAGCTTACGGGACGAAACTCCGCCGCCACGAGGCGGAACCTTGGCGGAACCAATCTAGGGCTCCGGCGGAGCTGTTCTGCCGGGGAAACTTCTCTCCGGGAGGGGGAAATCATCACCATCATCATCGCCAATGATCCTCTCATCGGGAGGGGGTCAATCTCCATCAACATCTTCACCAGCACCATCTCATCTCAAACCCTAGTTCATCTCTTGTATCCAATCTTTGTATCCAAACCTCAGATTGGTACCTGTGGGTTGCTAGTAGTGTTGACTACTCCTTGTAGTTGATGCTAGTTGGTTTATTTGGTGGAAGATCATATGTTCAGATCCATTATGCATATTAATACCCCTCTGATTATGAACATGAATATGCTTTATGAGTAGTTATGTTTGTTCCTGAGGACATGGGAGAAGTCTTGCTATAAGTAGTCATGTGAATTTGGTATTCGTTAGATATTTTGATGAGATGTATGTTGTCATCCCTCTAGTGGTGTCATGTGAATGTCGACTACATGACACTTCACCATTGTTTGGGCCTAAAGGGAGGCATTGGGAAGTAATAAGTAGATGATGGGTTGCTAGAGTGACAGAAGCTTAAACCCTAGTTTATGCGTTGCTTCGTAAGGGGCTAATTTGGATCCATATGTTTCATGCTATGGTTAGGTTAACCTTAATACTTCTTTGTAGTTGCGGATGCTTGCAATGGGGGTTAATCATAAGTGGGATGCTTGTCCAAGTAAGGACAGCACTGTAACGCCCTCGATGCGGCTATATCTCCTACGTGTCGAAGCACGACTTAGAGGCATAACCGCATTGAAAGCAATGTCGCAAGTGAGGTAATCTTCACAACAACCCATGTAAATAAATAAAGGGGAAAGGTACATAGTTGGCTTACACTCGCCACGTCACACAAATAGATAAATAAGTCATTACATTCATCCAATACACTCATGGTCCGACTATGGTACCAAAATAAAGATCAACCCCCAAATGCGACAAAGTCCCCGATCGCCCCAACTGGGCACCACTACTGATCATCTGGGAAAGACACATAGTAACGACGAGAGTCTTCATCGAACTCCCACTTGATCTCAAGCGCATCGTCTGGAGCGGTATCATCGGTCCCTGCATCTGGTTTTGGAAGTAAACTGTGAGTCACGGGGACTCAGCAATCTCACACCCTCGCGATCAAGACTATTTAAGCTTATAGGTAAGGCAAGATATGATGTGGAGCTGCAGCAAGCGACTAGCATATATGGTGGCTAACCTATTCGCAAAAGAGAGCGAGAAGAGAAGGCAAAAGCATGGTCGAACAACTATGATCAAGAAGTGATCCTAGAACAACCTACTTCAAGCATTACTCCAACACCGTGTTCACTTCCCGTACTCCGCCGAGAAGAGACCATCACGGTAACACACGCGGTTGGTGCATTTTAATTAAGTTATGTTTCATGTTAACTACAACCGGACATTAACAAATTCCCATCTGCCCATAACCACGGGCACGGCTTTCGAAAGTTCAAATCCCTGCAGGGGAGTCCCAACTTAGCCCATCACAAGCTCTCATGGTCAACGAAGGATATTCCTTCTCCCAAGACAATCCGATCAGACTCGGCATCTCGGTTACAAGACATCCTCGACAATGGTAAAACAAGTCCAGCAACACCGCCCAAATGTGCCGACAAATCCCGATAGGAGCTGCACATATCTCGTTCTCAGGGCACACTCAGATGAGACTAGCTACGAGTAAAACCAACCCTCAAGTTTCCCCGAGGTTGCCCCGCAGGCAGCTCAGTTGGACCAACACTCAGAGGAGCACTGGCCCAGGGGGGTTTAATAAAGATGACCCTTGGGCTCCGGAAACCCAAGGGAAAAAGAGGCTAGGTGGCAAATGGTAAAACCAAGGTTGGGCATTGCTGGAGGAGTTTTATTCAAGGTGAACTGTCAAGGGGTTCCCATTATAACCCAACCATGTAAGGAACGCAAAATCCGGGAACATAACATCGATATGACGGAAACTAGGGCGGCAAGAGTGGAACAAAACACTAGGCATAAGGCTGAACCTTCCACCCTTTACCAAGTATATAGGTGCATTAAGATAAACAAGATAATATTGTGATATCCCAACAATAAACAAGTTCCAACAAGGAATGATCTTCAATCTTCACCTGCAACTAGCAACACTATAAGTGGGGCTGAGCAAAGCGGTAACATAGCCAAACAATGGTTTGCTAGGATAAGGTGGGTTAGAGGTTTGACATGGAAATTTGGGAGGCATGATAAGCAATTGGTAGGTATTGTAGCATAGGCATAGCAAAAGAGCGAGCATCTAGCAAGCAAAGATAGAAGTGATTTCGAGGGTATGGTCATCTTGCCTGCAAAGTACTCAGAGTTGCCTTGATCCTTGTAAGCGAACTCAACGGGCTCCTCGTTCATGAACTCGTCTCCCGGATCTACCCAAACAAGAACAACAAGCACAAAGGAACACAATCAACCACGTGCAATGCTCAAGCAACATGATGCAAACATGGTATGATATGTGGGATGCGGTATGTGATGCATATGCATGATTTGCAAAGGAATGATTGAACCTGGCTTCAACTTGGAAATCCAAGAGTGCCACTGGAAAGGTGAGATGATTCCGGTTGAAATCGATATAAATATCACCAAAATCGGATGCACGGTTTGGAAATGGCAAGCAAAACTAATATGGCATCGGTCTGCGATAATCAGCAAGTGACCAACTAAATGCATCAAGATAAATATGCTACAACACTCAAACATGGCAAAAAAATACATGGAAGGGATCCACTCATGATGCTTGACAAAAGATGAATACGGAGCTACGGCAAATTCATCCATTTACAGATTCAAACAAGCATGGAAAAAGTGCAAATGATAACAGGTTTCAGACTTAGTGAAATTAACACAAGTCTGAAATTTATCATCAGGAAGCAATCTTTAGAGCATGAAAACTACATGCTACAGGAACATATCACGGCAAAGCAAGGCATGACATGAATCTACTCTAAGCACTTAACAAAAGTCCCTTAGTGACCTTGAGCCAAAAGGGATCAGAAAATACATTTGCAAGCATGTGAACATAGCAAAAACATAAACAGATTCAGACTTAGTGAAAAACTGGAGCATGCAAAACAGTTAGCGAGTAGGCATGTTTACGAGCTCGATGCACTCACTACAGAGCATGAAATGACAAAATAAGCATACACCCATCAAGAAGACATGGGATAGAAGCTAGAAATGGCAAGAACAACAACATAGCATGCACGGATCAATAGCAACATCCTCGACAAAATCGCTAAACATGTCAACAATCTGCCAGGATCATTTTATAGCAAAACTAGAGCTCGATTGACTCAAGCTAGGATGCTCCATAAATGCAAACAAAGACAAGGATGGATAGAACACTACATTGTTAACAAAACATCCTTACTAATCATCCTCAAAAGAGGCACGGATCACTAGGAAACAACATTAACATATGGCATAACAACAAAAACAGGACAAAGACTTAGTGAAATTCTAAGTCCCTAAAATCAGCATCAACGATTACGCTACTTTGCAAGCTTGTGCTAGTCACCACATAGATCACAAAAATACATGGCATACACCCCTGTAAAGATGGCATGGCATTCTACAAAACACATGTAGAGCTCAGGATCATAGCATGCACACATTAATCATGGCAAAAATGACAAAATGCCATTTGCTGAAACAGATCTGACATATTCCTCACATAGCCCTCTTTCAACAGCATTTTGGGCATCAAGATGAGATCAAATGAAAATGATGCAATAAGATGAAATGATGTACTCGTCGAGGCGAAAATTTTGATATGCTACACGCACAAATTGGAGCTACGGATGCAGTGTTATGGCATGCGGAAAAATGCTAAAAATAACTGGGACTTAGGGCAAAATTAGGTCAACCCTCGAGATTTTCAGATCTGGATCGGCACTTTCTTCGAGGATGACCGGAACTCGCCGGAATCAGAGCGGACGATGGCCGGAGCTGGAGGAAGCTTGCCGGAGATGGAGGGGAGCCGGACTTGGACGAGGTCGGCGTCGGGCGGTGAGGAGGCGCTCGCCGGCGCGGTGGCGGCGCGGACTTGCTGGAACGACAAGGCGGCGGTGGGCGAAGGCGGCGGCCGGCGCCGGAGTAGCGGCGAGGGGCGGCGCCGGGCGGCGGGCGGTGCGAGCGGGCGCAGGTGGTGCGGACGAGGGAACCGGGCGGCGGCGGCGCGCGGGCCGGTATGGCCCGATCCGGGCTCTCCGGGCCGGAGGAGAGAGAGGGCCGGTGGGGACACGTGGCGCCCTCCTATTGGTGTGGGGCGGCGGCGTGGTTTGTCCGGCGGACGACAGACATATCCGGCCGAGGGCGGAGCGGATTTTTAGGGTTTAGGGGGAGGGGAGACCCGGGATTTCGAAAGGGGACCTATTTATAGAGGTAGAGGGAGCTAGGAAGCTCCAAATAAGGTGCGGTTTTCGGCCACGTGATCGTGATCGAACCCTCTAGACGATGGGAGAGGTTTAGGTGGGTTTTGGGCCAGTTTGGAAGGGTGTTGGGCTGCAACACACACGAGGCCTTTTCGGTCCCTCGGTTAACCGTTGAAGTATCAAACGAAGTCCAAATGGCACGACACTTGACAGGCGGTCTACCGGTAGTAAACCAAGGCCGCATGACAAGTCTCGGTCCAATCCGGAAATGTTTAACACCCACACAAGAAAAGAGGTAGAAAGGACCACCGGAGGGCATAGGAGCGCCGGAATGCAAAACAGACAACGGGGAAAATGCTCGGATGCATGAGACGAACACGTATGCAAATGCAATGCACATGATGACATGATATGAGATGCATGACAAGGAAAAACATACGGAGACAAAAACCCGACAACAAGGAAAATAAAATAACTTAGTGCCGGATACGACAAGAGTTGGGGTACAGATAAGGTAAATTACATCCGGGGTGTTACAACACTCCACCACTATGAAAGGATCTCGTCCCAAGATCTAGGACTGGAAAAACTCCGGGTACTCAGAACGGAGGTGATCCTCGCTGTCGGTGTCAAAACCGGCGGATCTCGGGTAGGGGGTCCCAAACTGTGCGTCTAGGCCGGATGGTAACAGGAGGCAAGGGACACGAAGTTTTACCCAGGTTCGGGCCCTCTTGATGGAGGTAAAACCCTACGTCCTGCTTGATTAATATTGATGATATGGGTAGTACAAGAGTAGATCTTCCACGAGATCGGAGAGGCTAAACCCTAGAAGCTAGCCAATGGTATGATTGTTGTTCTGTATGTTGTCCTACGGACTAAAACCCTCCGGTTTATATAGACACCGGAGAGGGTTAGGGTCACACAAAGTCGGTTACAATGGTAGGAGATCTACATATCCGTACCGCCAAGCTTGCCTTCCACGCCAAGGAAAGTCCCTTCCGGACACGGGATGAAGTCTTCAATCTTGTATCTTCATAGTCCAGGAGTCCGGCTGAAGGTATAGTCCGGCCATCTGGACACCCCCTAATCCAGGACTCCCTCAGTAGCCCCTGATCCAGGCTTCAATGACGACGAGTCCGGTGCGCAGTTTGTCTTCGGCATTGCAAGGCGGGTTCCTCCTCCAAGTACTTCATAGAAGATTTTGAACACAAAGAATAGTGTCCGGCTCTACAAAATAAATTTCCACATATTGCCATAGAGAGAATAATGTTCACATCAATCTAATCTGCTGACGTATTCCGTAGCATGACAACACCACGGCCAAGCCTTTTTTCGAATCGTTTTATTATCCCACCTCAGCGTGTCATGCGAGGCGGTTTCCTTGGCATGTCTTGTTAAAGCAGAGATCGTGTCCCCTTATTCCGGGATTCTCATCAATACGGGCGTGGGTAACCCAACTGCGCCATTGATTATGGCGCTTGGAGATAAGCGAGTTTTACCAGGCTGGTGGGGACACGTAGTTGCGTCCACCCATATAAGGGGATAAGGATCCACCTTTTCACCTACGCCTTCTTCCTCCTTTGCCTATCCCTTTTCACGCACTCGAGCTCCAGCGCCCAAGTCCGCACTCCCCACCTCAACCTTCTCCAGCCATGTCCGGAGCGGGAGGCAAGTGGATGGTCTCCTCCGTCACGGAGGGACACATCAAAAAACTGAGGAAGGCCGGATACTTGTCTAACGACATCGCGTATTGGCTTCCCGAAGAGGGGCAGCTCCTCCCCACCCCAAGGCCCCATGAGAGGGTAGTGTTCCTTCCCCACTTCCTCCACGGACTGGGCTTTCCTATCCACCCGTTCGTCCGAGGACTCATGTTCTACTATGGCCTGGATTTCCATGATCTGGCCCCGAACTTCATCCTCAACATCTCGGCGTTTATCGTCGTGTGCGAGGCTTTCCTCCGCATCCGCCCCCATTTCGACCTATGGCTCAAGACTTTCAATGTCAAGCCGAAGGTGGTGCCCGACAACAAGGCGGAGTGCGGAGGCGCCATGGTGGGCAAGATGCCCAACGTCTTATGGCTCGAGGGCTCCTTTGTGGAGACCCTGAAGGGGTGGCAATCGGGGTGGTTTTACGTCACCGAGCCGTGCGACCCTGAGTGGGTCGCAGCCCTCGAGTTCCAGTCCGGACCCCCAACACGGCTCACGTCCTGGAAAGAGACGGGCATGTCATGGGGCAGCAAAGGAGAGGTGACTGGATTGCAAACATGCATCCAAACCCTGGTGAACAAGCAACTCAAGCTTGTCAACGTAGTCCAGGTTATGCTCATCCGTCGGATCCTCCCATGTCAACAACAGGCCTTCAATCTGTGGGAGTTCAACCCGGCGCAGCATCGAACTCTGATCAGGCTCTTCGACACGACGCACGAAGATGCCTGGAAGGTGCTTTTCAAGGGCGCTGAGGCTCCCGCATCCGCTACCGAGGATCGCGGATTGAGCACAGCGTCACGCTAGCACGATAAGTTGTTTGTACCTTTTACAGGGTATTAGTTTTTCATAGTTTAACTCTATGCGGGGTCTAAGCTCCCTTACCTTTGACAGGATTGGCAGGCGAAGTCCGGACAGATCGACTGTCCGACTCCTTTGCCCGAAGACCCAGCTGATGACCGCTTGGCGAAGCTGCTGGTTCCGGCACCCTATGTGGTGCCAGAGAAGAAGGCCATGAAGAAGGCCACGGGGACTCGAAAAAGTGCCCGGCGCCAGGAGGTGTCGGGTTCATCATCCGACGGCTCCAAGGCGCATTCCTCCGGCGAAAATGAGGAGGAGGAAGAAGAGACCTCTCCCCCTTCAGCGGGGGGAGAGAAGAAAAGGAAGGCCGCCCTCACTGGGGAGGCCGAAGGGTCCAAGAAGGGGAAAACCCTTCCTCCGGACTACTCCACCAACGCCGACGACGGCGGAGAGGAGTGGCCGCTCAGGGCCAAGCCCCTGGCGAAATCGTAAGTATCCGGATACCAGAGTAATTCATAGTATTCCTTTATTGCACAGCTTTCCCTTATGTCGAATATGATTATGCAGCCCACCCAAAGACCGGCTCGACGCGTCGTCGAGCGGTTCACTGGACTCGTCGGATGTGAATTCGCTTCCGACGGCTACCTCCCCCCGCCCTACGGACGACGCCGAAGTGTTGTCCCAACAGGTTCCAAGCCAGGAGGAGGTGGTCCTGGAGGCGCCGCAAGGCGACCTCCCGGACTCCAGGAGTAAAGGGGATAAAACCCCCCAGGGCTCCAAGTCCGGCTCTAGGCCGGACACCGCTCCGGAACCTTCAAAGGTTCCAGAGTCCGGCGGGCGACCTCCTTCCAAGAGGAGCAAGCCCACCGTGCCGGTGACCCCCGTCCAACCGGAGGCGCCGGACAATCTGTTGGAGGTGCTCAAAGGCGCCTCCATCGACGAGGAGCACCGCACCATTATGAGTGCGGTGGTCCAGAAGGTTCAGTCCGCCAAGAGCGGACTGACTGAAGCTTGTGCTAGCCTTTTAACAGGCTTTGAGGTAAGTAAAGAATGTGTAAATAATATTACCGCATAGACAGTAGCCCCTGATGCTCTGTTTGGCGTTCGGGAAGAAAAGCCGAATAGAGGATCAAATAAAATTCGCAGGAGTCTAACAAAAAGGAGTCAATATGCGTATGCAGGCTTCTCTGCTGGCGTCCGCCGCACTGACTGCGGAAGTGGACACGCTAAAGCAGAACCTCGAGCAGTCCGAGCAAGAGCTCGGGCGTGCCAAGAAGCAGCTCGAGGACAAGGAAGGTAAGAAATACCTTGTTTAAATATATATAAAAAAGTGCAATTGCAAAAAATGACAGGATTATCGTGGCTATTGTAGGGGCCACGTCTGAGGTGGCGACCCTTAAGCAAGCGCTGTTCGAGGCCGAGAAGAGGGCGGCCACGGAGCGCACCGAGCGGGAGAAGTATGAGGCCCAGGTTGGCAAGGTGCGGAAAGAGCTCCAGGCTCTCATGAAAAAACATGAGAGTTTGGAGCTTGACTCAAAGACGCGAGCGTCCGAGCTCGCGGTGGCTATTGAAAATGCCAAGTCTGCCAAGGCCGAATCCCAGAAGACCCTCCAGGAGTTGGATGCGGTGAAAAAGATAGCGGCGGGTAAGGCATTCTTTATGCAAAGCAAACACATAAACGTGAGTTACTTGTTACTTACCCGAATCCGGAGCTCTCCAGGAGCGTTCGCAGATCTTCCCCGTAGCGTGTCCGATGCCGCCGCATTCTATCGAGCCGAGGAGGGCAGCTCGACAGAGAAGGTGTTCTGGTCTCAGTATGCTGAGGCCGGACACCCCGTGCCCCTGAGCGACCAGCTGAAGCAACTGGTCGAGCTCCACAAGGCGGCCGAACAGGCCATGAAGGGCCTCATAGTTCGGCTGTGGCCTGGAGAGGCTCTGCCTGGGAGCTATTTCGGGCTGGTGCGGCGGCTGGTGGGGGCCTGTCCAAGGCTCGAAGTCATCAAGCGCTCCGTCTGCATTGAAGGTGCCCGTAGGGCCCTTGCCCGTGCTAAGGTGCACTGGGGCAAGCTGGATGCTGAGAAGCTTGTGAAGGACGGGCCACCGCCGGGGAAAGAGCATCGCAAGCCCGAGAATTATTATAAGGATGTTCTGAAGGGTGCCCGCCTTATGGCGGATGAATGTTCCAGGGATGTAATTTTGAGTAAAACTCGCTCGTTTTGTCCTGTGCGCTGAAAACTTGTTCATATGCGCTAAGCAATGCTGTTGGAATTTAAAATATTACCTTCTGTGCGGCTGTTTATCAATTCTGAGAGATGGCGAGTCGTCGGCTTCTGCCCCCGTGCCGCTAGTGCTGGGGTGTTCGGGGATAAACCTGAGCGCTCTTTTTCCCATGTTTGGGTCCTTCGAGGGAGGCGCTCAGCACAACGAACAAGGCAATCGGACTATAATGCGTGAACACTCTCACTTAGCCATAGAATTCTATAATTTTAAATTTCGGCGAAGCCCCTGGTATTCGGAAGACCGAGTTCGGGGCGCTATCCACGCCTTGGCCGGACAGAGCCGACTCCTCGCTCTAAGCGGCATAAGTCTTTAGGGACTCGAAAAACCTCTCGAACAGCGACCAGCTCTCGCTTCATCATGACAGTCAGTTTTAGCTTTCTCTACTGAGGTGCTCGACCCAGCTCAACTGGGGCACAATCGCAGTAGTTCTCCTAGTGCTACCTTAGCCGACATAGCGGAACGTAAGGCACCAAAACATAGGAGCCGGGCAAACCCAACTATTGACCCAAGACATGATTCGGAGCCGATGCATATAATGCTATAAGTTCGGGGTGCCGCACTTGTTAAAGTGTTCGGACTTCTCACACCATATTGAGGGGTACTAAAGCCCCTGGCGTATTTTGGCCGTACCAAAGTGTACGGGTGCAACATGTCGTTAAGGAACATATATTTGTAAAAAAAGAGTAATGCAAAAATAGACAAAAGCTATGCATTGTTTATTAAAAAGGGCTGCGATCAAAGCAGAACGATACAAATAATGCGATAAGCAAAAGGTTGGACTATTTAACATGTCCGTTCCAGGGGCAGGCTGCGGAATGGTATGCGAAACAGGTATACTGCTCGTGATAGAGACCACCTGGGAGTTCCGTAATGCGGCATGGCTTGTCTGCTTCCCTGGTTCTTGCATCGTTTGTGCGGCAATTGAACTGCCGAACAGGCCTTCCGAAGAATGGAGTCCTGAAAGTAAGAGAAAATTAAAAAATCGGCAGCCCCTGGTGCGGTTTAAGCCGTGTTTCGGGCGTGCCGTGATGGTGCCCCTCCCCCTGTACCCATGGTATTTCTAGAGCGTAGTTATGTACGCGAAGCACTGGTGTCGCATTTTTGCGAGGGCTGGGGTTGGGGCCGCATTGCTACGCCTGCTCGGAACGTGCCAGGCGGTCTTGTTGTAGGTTACTCCGGGCGCGCTTGACGGTGTCCGGACGTTTAATGGCCGGACTGGAGAACTGCCTGGAGAGGCTGCTTTGTACTTCCGCTGCAAGGGCCGCCGTGTGCTCCTCCGTTCGGAGGGAGCGTTCGGTGTTTCCATTGACCGTAATTACTCCTCGAGGGCCTGGCATCTTGAGCTTAAGGTATGCGTAGTGCGGTACCGCATTGAACTTGGCGAATGCGGTTCGCCCGAGCAGTGCGTGATAGCCACTGCGGAATGGGACTATGTCGAAGATTAACTCCTCGCTTCGGAAATTATCCGGAGATCCGAAGACCACTTCAAGTGTGACTGAGCCTGTACAGTTGGCCTCTACACCTGGTATTACGCCTTTAAAGGTCGTTTTGGTGGGCTTAATCCTCGAGGGATCTATGCCCATTTTCCGCACTGTATCCTGGTAAAGCAGGTTCAGGCTGCTGCCGCCGTCCATAAGGACTCTAGTGAGATGAAATCCGTCAATAATTGGGTCTAGAACCAATGCGGCGAATCCGCCATGACGGGTGCTAGTGGGATGGTCCCTTCGATCAAAGGTGATCGGGCAGGAGGACCATGGGTTGAACTTTGGGGCGACTGGCTCTACCGCGTATACGTCCCTTAACGCGCGCTTCCGCTCCCTCTTGGGGATGTGGGTTGCGTATATCATGTTCACCGTCCGCACTTGTGGGGGAAAACCCTTCTGTCCACTTTTGTTCGGCGGCCGGGGCTCTTCGTCGTCATCGCTATGCAGCCCCTTGTCTTTATTTTCGGCATTTAACTTGCCTGCCTGCTTGAACACCCAACAATCCCTGTTGGTGTGATTGGCCGGCTTTTCGGGGGTGCCATGTATCTGGCACAAGCGGTCGAGTATTCGGTCCAAACTGGACGGGCCCCTAGGATTTCTTTTGAATGGCTTTTTCCGCTGACCGGATTTATAGCCTCTGAATCCGGCATTAACTGTCGTATCCTCAGCATTGTCGCCGTTAATGCGGCGCTTCTGCTTGTTGCGACGCGACCTGCCACTACTGTCCCTGGTATCCGAATTACCAGGGTTCTTGGTCATATTGTTGCTACGAGCAAGCCAGCTGTCTTCTCCCGCGCAAAAGCGGGTCATGAGTGTCGTGAGTGCTGCCATAGATTTCGGCTTTTCCTGTCCAAGGTGCCGGGCAAGCCACTCGTCACGGATATTGTGCTTGAAGGCTGCTAGGGCCTCTGCGTCCGGACAGTCGACTATTTGATTTTTCTTTGTTAGGAACCGTGTCCAGAATTGCCTGGCCGATTCCTCTGGCTGCTGAATTACGTGGCTTAGGTCATCGGCGTCTGGTGGTCGCACATAAGTGCCCTGGAAATTGTCGAGGAATGCGGCTTCCAGGTCCTCCCAACAACTGATTGATCCTGCTGGCAAGCTGTTAAGCCAATGCCGAGCTGGTCCTTTAAGCTTGAGTGGGAGGTATTTGATGGCGTGGAGATCATCGCCGCGGGCCATGTGGATATGAAGGAGATAATCCTCGATCCATACCGCAGGATCTGTTGTGCCATCATATGATTCGATGTTTACGGGTTTGAAACCCTCGGGGATTTGATGATCCATTACTTCGTCTGTGAAGCATAGTGGGTGTGCGGCGCCTCTGTACTGGGCTATATCACGACGTAGCTCCAATGAGCTTTGTCTACTGTGTTCGGCCCTACCGGATTTGTGTCCGGCGTGACGGTTATCGTCTCGAGTCGTGGGGCGCCCACGCGATCCGTAGATCGATCTTGTTTGCCTTGCCTTGTCCTCCAACATATCTCGCAGGTCTGGCGCATTTTCCCGTGCCTTGGTACGGGGTGCGGCTTGAGTGGAGGGCCGAGAGGCCTCTCTGTCGCGGCCACGAGGTGGCCGGTCGGCCGTATCAAGTGCTGGTGATGTAGGTTTAAGTGCTTCCTCCTCTAATCGGGGTAGCAACCTGCGCTTTGGGTAGCTCTTGGAGGGGCGTTCGAGTTTATGCTCTTCGGCCGCAAGGACTTCAGTCCATCTGTCGACTAGCAAATCTTGATCAGCTCTAAGTTGTTGCTGTTTTTTCTTGAGGCTTCTTGCCGTGGCCATAAGCCTGCGTTGAAAACGCTCTTGCTCGACGGGATCCTCTGGCACGACGAATTCGTCGTCGTCGAGGCTTGCCTCGTCTTCGGAGGGAGGCATATAATTATCGTCCTCGACCTCTCTGTCTGCCGCTCTCTCATGAGGGCTGGCTTCTCCATCCTCCTGTGCTGAATCTTGCTGGAGGGGGTTTTCTTCGGCACTCTCCGGAGTATTATTATCTCCCGTGCTGGAATCACCGTATTTGCTTTGGCGGGATTTTGAGCGGCGCCGCTGACGCCGGCGCTTAGGCTGTTTCTTGGAGGGGTCATCCTCCGCTGTTCCATCGCCATCTCCTTCTTTTGGGGTGTCCACCATGTATATGTCATATGACGAGGTGGCTTTCCAGGGCCCAATAGGCGCTGGTTCTTCATCGTCTCCTGCATCGGCGTCCATACCGTCGATGTCTTCGGAGTCGAAGTCGAGCATGTCGGTTAAATCGTCGACAGTGGCTACAAAGTGGGTGGTGGGTGGGCTTTGAATTTCTTCATCGTCCGTATCCCAACCTTGCTGACCGTAGTCCGGCCAGGGCTCTCCTGATAAAGAGAGAGACTTTAGTGTCTTCAGAATATCGCCGAAAGGCGAGTGCTGAAAGATGTCCGCGGCAGTAAACTCCATGATCGGCGCCCAATCGGATTCGATCGGCAGGGGCGCGGAGGGTTCGGAGTCCGGAGAGGAGTCCGGCTCCTTGGAGTCACGAGTCTCGCGGAGTGCGGGGCTGGTGTTCGGCTCGATCGCCGTTGGGATCGCAGCCCCCGAGGCGGCGTCCAACCACCCATCCTCGATCGGCGCAGTTGGCTCCGAATTAAGGGTCGAAGCCGATGCGGGTGCGGCCTCCAGGGCACTGTTCGGCGGCAGAGCTAGATCATGCTCGTCGTGACAGTGCGGCGCGCTCGGCAGTGGCTCGAATCCGTCGAAGATCAAGTCCCCGCGGATGTCAGCCGTGTAGTTTAAACTTCCAAATCTGACCTGACGGCCAGGGGCATAGCTTTCGATCTGCTCCAGATGGCCAAGTGAATTGGCCCGCAGTGCGAAGCCGCCGAAGACGAAGATCTGTCCGGGGAGGAAGGTCTCACCCTGGACTGCATCGCTATTGATGATCGTAGGAGCCATCAAGCCTAACGGCGACGACACAGAGGAACTCTCAATGAAAGCACCAATGTCGGTGTCAAAACCGGCGGATCTCGGGTAGGGGGTCCCGAACTGTGCGTCTAGGCCGGATGGTAACAGGAGGCAAGGGACACGAAGTTTTACCCAGGTTCGGGCCCTCTTGATGGAGGTAAAACCCTACGTCCTGCTTGATTAATATTGATGATATGGGTAGTACAAGAGTAGATCTACCACGAGATCGGAGAGGCTAAACCCTAGAAGCTAGCCTATGGTATGATTGTTGTTCTGTATGTTATCCTACGGACTAAAACCCTCCGGTTTATATAGACACCGGAGAGGGTTAGGGTTACACAAAGTCGGTTACAATGGTAGGAGATCTACATGTCCGTATCGCCAAGCTTGCCTTCCACGCCAAGGAAAGTCCCTTCCGGACACGGGACGAAGTCTTCAATCTTGTATCTTCATAGTCCAGGAGTCCGGCTGAAGGTATAGTCCGGCCATCCGGACACCCCCTAATCCAGGACTCCCTCACTCGCGTTCCCAGGTGGCTTCACGGTCGGAATGATGTGACCACTTGACTTTGAGGAATTTGATTGACTTGTTGCGAGTCTTGTGCTCAGTTTCTTCAAGAATAGCAACTGGGTGCTCATGATAAGAGAGGTCTTCTTGGAGATCAATGTCTTCGAAGTTGACGGTGTGGTCAGGGGTCTTGAAGCACTTGCAGAGTTGCGACACGTGAAACACGTCGTGCACGTTTGCAAAGTTGGAGGGAAGCTCGAGTTGATAGGCGAGATCGCCTATCTTGCTGACGATCTTGAAAGGACCCACATATCTAGGGCAAGCTTCCCTTTGATACCAAAGCGATGAGTACCTTTCATTGGAGAGACACAGAGGTAAACATGGTCTCCGATCTCGAAAGCCAATTCATGATGCTTACTATCATCGTAGCTCTTCTGGCGCGATTGCGCTGCTTTGAGATTATCACGAATGACTTTGCACATCTCTTCTGCCTCTGTGATCAAGTCATTGCCAAGAAGTTGACGTTCACCAGTCTCTGACCAGTTGAGAGGAGTACGGCACTTCCTGCCATAGAGAATTTCAAATGGGGCCTTGCCCGAACTCACTTGAAAGCTGTTGTTGTAGGAAAACTCGGCATATGGAAGACAATCTTCCCACTTCATACCGAAAGAGATAATGCAAGCCCTGAGCATATCTTCAAGAATTTGATTGACACGCTCGACTTGGGCACTAGTTTGAGGATGAAAAGTTGTGCTGAAACGGATGTTGGTGCCCATGGCCTTCTGAAAAGAATCCCAAAACTTGGAGGTGAAGATGCTGCCACGATCTGAAGATATCAACTGCGGAATGCCGTGCAGAGAGACAATTCGAGAAGTATATAGCTCTGTCAATTGAGATGCTGTGATAGACTCTTTGATAGGTAGGAAGTGAGCCACTTTAGTGAGTTTGTCGATGACAACGAATATAGCATCATTGCCACGCTTGGACTTTGGAAATCCCGTCATGAAGTCCATCTCAATGTGGTCAAAATTCCATTCTGGAATGGCAAGAGGTTGGAGGAGACCAGCTGGTCGTTGGTGTTCTGCCTTCACTCTTCTGCAGACATCACGTTCATTCACGAACTGAGCAATCTCGCGCTTCATTCGAGTCCACCAGTACGACTGCTTGAGGTCCTGGTACATCTTTGTACTCCCAGGGTTGATAGAGAGGAGTGAATTGTGAGCCTCGTTCATAATGACTTTACGAAGGTCACCTTTAGGCACAACAATGCGATCCTCGAAGAAGAGAGTATCCTTGTCATCAAGGCGATAGCACTTGTACTTGGGTTGACTCTTGGAAATCCCAATCTTCACCTTCTTCACCATAGCATCAAGAAGTTGAGCCTCGCGAATATGATCTTCCAAAGTAGGAGAGACTTGAAGGTTGGCGAGGAAACCTTGAGGAACAACTTGCAGGTTGAGTTTGCGGAAAGCTTCACAAAGCTCGGGTTGGTAAGGCTTGAGAATCAGACTGTTGCAGTAAGCCTTCCTGCTCAATGCGTCAGCAATTACATTGGCCTTGCCTGGAGTATATTCGATGCTCAGATTATACTCTTGAATCATTTCGACCCAACGAGTCTTCCTGAGGTTGAGATTAGGCTGAGTGAAGATGTACTTGAGACTCTTGTGGTCAATGAAGATGTCCACTTTTCGTCCCAATAACAGATGTCTCCAAGTCAAAAGAGCATGGAAAACTACCGCCAACTCGAGGTCGTGAGTGGGGTAGTTCTTTTCTTGGGCTTCAACTGGCGAGAAGTATAAGCCACAAATTTCTTCTCTTGCATCAACACTGCACCAAGACCTTGAAGAGAAGCATCGCATAAGACCTCAAACGGATTGGATTCATTAGGAGGAGTCTGTAAGTGCATCTAGTGCCCCTTAGTGATTTTGGTGTATTGAAGACTTATAGGTTAAGGGACTAATGCATGTGTTTGTGAGTGTACACAGGTCTATAAGTCTATGAGGAGTTTGATATTTACAGGAAAAGTCGACCCCTAAAAATAAATATCTTCGACTGAAGATTTTGATATTTCCGAAGACTTTCATGAAGACTTTGAAAGTGAATAAATTGGTGTGTCCGTGAAGACTTGATATTCATGCGAGGAATATGAAGCTTGAAGACTTTCGTTTTCATAGTTTTGTTTTTCTCTTTCTTGAGTCATAGGAAACACCATACTGTTAAAGGGGGTCGAGGAAATACTAAGGAAAAATTTCCATGTGATGCTCAACTCAAAATCCTACACCTACCAATCCCTTCGAGTGAAGCCATTGGAAATCTCATACAGTTCAGTCAATTTCTTCAGTGACAGAGACGAAGTTCTTCTGGTCTCTGAGGAATTTGTCCTGACTGAGGAGTTAGGAATTCGCCAGTGCGGATTGCCTACAAAGTGAAGAACATGATAGCCCTGAGGATTTTGCTACTCAAAATTCCGACCGTTGTTGTGATATACGCCAGCTGTCCCAAAATATCTATCCACCTAACGGTCATATCATTAAAGGGCATTTATGTCTTATCATGTCGGGCTGCTCCCTAGGCTATAAATAGCCGCCCCCTACAACCACTAGCTGGTTGGCTGCTCCAAGAGAAACTGACACTTGTCATTTGAGAGCAACCCATCCTCTGAGGACTTTGAGCGAAAATCATCAAGTGAGGAAAAACCAAAAACCCAAAACCCAAACACCTACAAACCCCAAGTGATTGAGCATCACTGAAGAGATTGATCCTGCGTGGATCCGACGCTTGTTACCTTTGAAGACTGTGCTTCTTCCAGATGATTAGGTGTCATGGTCTAGAGCATCCAAGAGGAATTGTGAATCGCCGAGTGACCAAGTTTGTGAAGGTTTGGAAGTCGCCTGAAGACTTACCACGAGTGATTGGACGAGGTCTGTGTGACCTTAGTTCAAGGAGAATACGGTGAGGACTGGGTGTCCTAAGCTGCATGTTCAGGACTGGGTGTCCGGGACTGTGTGTCCTCGAGTTTAAATACTCAGTCGCTCCAACCAGACGTACAACTGAGACAGCAGTTGGAACTGGTCTACCAAATCATTGTCTTAACCAAGCTTACTGGTTCTGTTCCCTCAACTCTTTCATTTCCTCATAACTGTGTTGTGTGTTTGTTCATATCTGTGTTTGAAGACATTGACTGAAGACTTTCTCAATTTCCTTAGTTCAATTTCTTTAGTCTGTTTGTCTTCATCTTGTGTTATCCTGTGATTACGCTTCCTGTACTCTGTGTCTGTCTTCATTTCATCATGATGAATATGCTTGTATTCTGTTATGTTTACTTTTGAGTACTTATTCCACTGCTAGTAGTTCTTCGCTAAGGAATTTCCTCATCGGCAAATTCCTCGTTGAAGAATTTCATAAAAATCGCCTATTCACTCACCCTCTAGTCGATATAACGCACTTTCAATTGGTATCAGAGCACAGTACTCCCTTGTTCTGTGTGATTTTGGTTTAACCGCCTGGAGTTTTAGTTATGTCGACCACAGGTATGACGAAAGTGACATGCACCATCTTTGACGGTCACGAGTATCCCAAGTGGAAGGCCATGATGAAGAAACGCCTCATGGCAATGAACAGCGAGCTGTGGACCGTCACAGAGATTGGTCTGACCGATCTGTACAAGATGGCGGAAGCTGATGACATTCGCAAGTACACTCTTCTCAACCTCACCGCGAAGGATGTCATCTGCTCCAGTCTGTCACAGAATTAGTTCAGGAATATCATGCATCTCGATCATGCGAAGCTCGTTTGGGACTGTCTCTCTGAGGTCTATGAAGGTCATCGAACCTGTCATGATCCTTGGTTTGAGGACTTCAAGGAATCTCTCAAAGCAATGACATTCGAACCAGAATCATCATCTTCTGCATCATGCCTTATGGCAAAAGATGCTGAGGTAACTGAATGCTACCTATCCGAGTCTAGTGATGATGAATCTGGTGATGAATTTGGACCCAGCTATGTCAAACTTGGTTCCCTTGCCACTAAACAACGAAGAGCTTTGGAAAAGGTTTACTACATGCTAAATAAGAGCGATGATATGTTGGGTGAAGAAATGGATCAGTCAAAAGCTTTGGTTGAAAGTCTTCAGAGACTTCATACTAAGTATGACACCCTTCAAGATCAACATAACACTCTTTTATCTGATCATGAGAAGCTTTCTTATGAATTTCTTCAAAGAAAGCAAGATCTTGAGAATCTAAGAGTGAGTTATGAAGATCTTCAGAAGGAGCGTGATTCATTACTTGCTCAACAAATCAGCGCTTCTCAGGAAGAATTTGTTCCTCCATGCTTGAAGTGCATTGAACGTGAATCTGCTAATTCTTCACCTGAATGCTCAAATGCTGCTAATGTTTCAAATTCTTCACATGCCTCTACTATCACTAATTCCTCATCTGAGGACATTGCTAGTATCACTGACGATGCAGGGCTGAAGGAATTGTACACGACAGGCATGTACAAAAGCCTCAAAGGGCATCAGGCTCTTTGTGATGTGCTTAAAAAGCAGATCCTCAACAGGAACCTTAGGAAAGAGGGTATCTCCTTTGAGAGGAAACTCAATACTGATGGTACATATTGGAAGCCTGAGTAGTACCCCAAAACTACATGGGTTGCTGCAAAGGGACCTCCAGTTAATCCATCTAACTTATCTGGATTTGCATGTGAATCTCCTCATTCTAATGATGAGTCAATTGACTCCAACTATAAACTGTTCAAAAATCAGAATGGTGAAGTATTTCCTAGATATGTTGGCACTAACTGCAGGAACGGCTCCCCTATGAAGAAAATCTTGGTTCCCAAAAGATGCCTTGAAAATCTTCAGGTGAATGTCATCATGACGCCACCTGTGAAGAATAGGAACCCCAGATCAAATTCTTCATATGGATCCAAGTCCTCATACGTACCAAACTCCTCACATGGATCAAATTCCTCAAAAGGATCAAAGTCCTCACATGAACATCATCGTGCTAACCCGTCTGTTTCGCAGGGAAGATCTAAGGATTATGGATATGTGCATTACTCTTCAAATCATTATGTCCATAAGTCCTCGAAGAATTTCTCTGCATACTCTCATGCCTACTCTAACCCCTCTTATGTGAAACGAAATGGACTGGCTTCTATGCCATCCTTCTCATATGGAGCTCACAGAATGATGAACTCTTTGCCACCCCTTCAGATGTGGGTGGTGAAGAAAAATAACTAATCTCTTCTGCAGGGTCAGGTCTCCAGACGCACGTAATCGTCTGAAGAATTTGCTGGAGACCTGAGCATGCCTGATAGGACGCAGGCTAATCATGAAGAAATGAACTTTCATTTCTCACGTCCTCATATTGCATTATTAGTTCTTTTACTTGATGAAATTGATCTGATGAATTGATGTCATATTCTTCACTGATGAAGTATATGAGTTTGTAAGCTGCACTAATTCGTCTGCAGGATGATCAACCCAAAGCCACTGAGTGGGTCCTTGATAGTGGATGTATAAACCACATGACTGGTGACAAGAATCTATTGATGGATGCTCCATTATCTCCATCGCATCTGAAGCATATCATCTTTGCTGACAAAGGCAAAAGTCAGTTATTGGGTCTAGGTAAGGTTGCCTTTACAAAGGATCGACACATGGACAAAGTCATGCTTGTTGAGTCCTTAGGATACAACCTTATGTCTGTCTCAATGCTTTGTGATCTTGATATGGTTGTTGTCTTTGGCAAGTACCGTTGTGTTGTGGTTATGGAAGCTGACAATTCCAAAGTCTTCGAAGGCTTTAGGAGAGGAGACCTGTATATTATTGATTTCTCTACAGGACCACAACCAGCCGTGTGCTTACTTGCAAAAGCTTCAGAAGGCTGGCTCTGGCATCGACGACTTGGTCATGCAGGCATGAGGAATTTCCACACGCTTGCGAAGAAGAAGCATGTCATTGGCATTGAGAATGTCAAATTCCTCAAGGATCACCTATGCGGAGCCTGTGAAGCTGGGAAGATGACGAAGGCCAAGCATCCAGCAAAGACTATCATGACCACCACTCGCCCGTTTGAATTGCTTCACATGGATCTCTTTGGTCCTAATCATTATGCTGCTATTTCAAATGAAGCATCCCAATATGGCTTTGTTATTGTTGATGATTATTCTCGCTACACATGGGTACACCTTGTTACTTACAAACATGAAGTGCAGGAAGTCTTCAAACGATTTTCCTTGAGGGCTTCAACCAACTTTGGTGTGAAGATCAAGCACATCAGAAGTGACAATGGCACTGAGTTCAAGAATTCTGGTCTCGATGACTATCTTGATGAACTTGGTATTACTCATGAGTTATCTGCTCCTTACACTCCTCAGTAGAATGGCGTCGTGGAGCGCAAGAACAGGACTCTTGCTGAGATGGCTCGCACTATGCTTGATGAATACAAAACGCCTCGTCATTTCTGGACTAAGGCAATTGATACTGCGTGCCACATCATCAATAGATTATATCTTCACAAATTCTTCAAAAAGACTGCCTATGAACTCCTCACTAATAAGAAACCCAATGTAAGTTATTTCAAAGTCTTAGGTGCTAAATGTTGGATTAGAGATCCTCATCGCAACTCAAAATTTGCACCGAAAGCACATGAAGGTTTTATGCTTGGTTACGGAAAGGACTCGCACACCTACAGAGTCTTCAACAACGTTCTTCACAAAATTGTTGAAAATGTAGATGTGCGGTTCGATGAAAATAATGGCTCTCAAAGAGAGCACCTACCTACTGTGATAGATGAACCAACACCTGAGGAAACTATCAAGTTCAAGGCTACTGAGGATGTCATTCCTACTGAAGAATCTGCTGAAGAATTCATTCCAGAACATGAAGAACATCGAGCTAATGCACCTGAAGAAAATGCTGAAGAAAATGGTGCTGAAGAAAACGCTGATCAAATTCTTCAATGACAACCAGCTCATCCTCGCATTGCAAAAGAAGTGCAAGTTGAAAAGATCATCAATGACATCAAAGCGCCAGGTCCTCTCACATGCTCAAAAGCTTCACATTTGTCTAACTTTTGTGGGCACTATGCTTTTGTCTCAATTACAGAGCCCATTAAGGTAGATGAAGCATTTCTGGAGCCTGAGTGGATTCAGACCATGCAAGAAGAATTACATCAGTTCGAGCTCAACAATGTCTCGGAACTGGTCAAACGTCCAGATCCTCGCAAGCACAATATCATCGGCACAAAGTGGATCTACCGCAACAAGAAAGATGAAAATGGCCTTGTGGTGAGGAATAAGGCACGACTCATAGCTCAAGGCTACACATAGGTTGAAGGAATTCATTTCGATGAAACTTTTGCACCTCTTGCTAGACTTGAGGCTATTTGCATATTACTTGCTTATGCTAACCATCATGATATCACTTTATATCAAATGGATGTGAAAAGTGCATTCCTCAATGGTAAGCTTGAGGAAGAAGTATATGTTGCTCAACCCCCAGGTTTTGAAGATCCAAAGAATCCTGACAAAGTCTTCAGACTCAACAAGGCCCTCTATGGCCTCGAGCAGGCCCCACGGGCTTGGTATGATACCTTGAAGGAACTCTTCATGAAAATATCAAATGTCTAGGATGGGAGAGTTGAAATTCTTCTTAGGTCTTCAAATTCGTCAATAACGCAATGGCATATTCATATCTCAGGAGAAATACCTCAAGGATGTACTGAGGAAATTCGGCATGCAAGATTGCAAAGGCCTCAAAATTCCTATGCCCACAAATGGCCATATGTACACTGATGAAAATGGTATTGACTTTGATCATAAGGTATACCGCTCCATGATAGGTTCCTTATTGTACTTATGTGCATCTAGGCCAGATATAATGCTTAGTGTTTGCATGTGTGCCCGATTTCAAGCTACACCAAAGGAATCACACCATAAGGCTGTGAAGCATATTCTTCGATATCTAGCTCACACACCAACACTTGGATTATGGTACCCCAAGGGCTCGGCTTTTGATCTCATTGGATATTCTGACTCTGACTATGCTGGTGATCGTGTGGACCGCAAGTCAACATCTGGTACATGTCATTTCCTCGGACAATCTTTGGTCTGTTGGTCCTCGAAGAAACAGAACTGCGTATCACTATCTACTGCTGAAGCTGAGTACATTGCCGCTGGTTCTTGCTGTGCCCAATTGCTATGGATGAAGCAAACTCTCAAGGACTACGGCGTCAACATGAAGAATGTGCCTCTCTTCTATGACAATGAGAGTGCCATCAAGATTGCTCACAACCCAGTTCAGCACTCGAAGACAAAGCACATTCAGATTCGTCATCATTTTCTTCATGATCATGTGTTGAAGGGCGACATTTCTATTGAGCATGTGAAGACTGAAAAACAGCTAGCCGATATCTTCACAAAGCCCTTGGATGAGAAGAGATTTAGCAAGTTGCGGTGTGATCTAAATATCCTAGAATCTTCGAATGTTCTTTGAAAAGGACACTCATCCTAACACTTATGCAAAATTGATGACTTAGATGTGCAACACATGAAGAAACGTTTTTCTTCAATCAATGAAGAATAACACTCTTAGTGTGAAGAAATTAATGAAGAATTTGTTGGAAATATGCCCTAGAGGCAGTAATAAAATGGTTATTATTATATTTCTTTGTTCATGATAATTGTCTATTGTTCATGCTATAATTGTGTTATCCGGAAATCGTAATACATGTGTGAATACATAGACCACAACACGTCCCTAGTGAGCCTCTAGTTGACTAGCTCGTTGATCAAAAGATAGTCATGGTTTCCTGACTATGGATATTGGATGTCATTGATAACGGGATCACATCATTAGGAGAATGATGTGATGGACAAGACGCAATCCTAAAGCATAGCTCAAAGATCGTGTAGTTCGTTTGCTGTAGTTTTTCCGAATGTCAAGTATCATTTCCTTAGACCATGAGATTGTGCAACTCCCGGATACCGTAGGAGTGCTTTGGGTGTGCCAAACGTCACAACGTAACTGGGTGACTATAAAGGTACACTACAGGTATCTCCGAAAGTGTCTGTTGGGTTGGCACGAATCAAGACTGGGATTTGTCACTCCTTATAACGGAGAGGTATCTCTGGGCCCACTCGGTAATGCATCATCATAATGAGCTCAATGTGACCAAGTGTTTGATCACGGGATCATGCATTACGGCATGAGTAAAGTGACTTGCCGGTAACGAGATTGAACGAGGTATTGGGATACCGACGATCGAGTCTCGGGCAAGTAACGTATCGATTGACAAAGGGAATTGTATATGGATTGATTGAATCCTCGACATCATGGTTCATACGATGAGATCATCGTGGAGCATGTGGGAGCCAACATGGGTATCCAGATCCCGCTGTTGGTTATTGACCGGAGATGCATCTCGGTCATGTCTGCATGTCTCCCGAACCCGTAGGGTCTACACACTTAAGGTTCGGTGACGCTAGGGTTGTAGAGATATTAGTATGCAGTAACCCGAAAGTTGTTCGGAGTCCCGGATGAGATCCCGGACGTCACGAGGAGTTCCGGAATGGTCCGGAGGTAAAGATTTATATATAGGAAGTCCAGTTTTGGCCATCGGGAAGGTTTCGGGGGTCGCCGGTATTGTACCGGGACCACCGGAAGGGTCCCGGGGGTCCACCGGGTGGGGCCACCTATCCCGGAGGGCCCCATGGGCTGAATTGGGAGGGGAACCAGCCCCTAGTGGGCTGGTGCGCCCCCCCCCCCCTTGGGCCTCCCTTGCACCTAGGGTTGGGAAACCCTAGGGGTGGGGGCGCCCCTCACTTGGCTTGGGGGGAAGCCACCCCTTGGCCGCCGCCCCCCCCCCCCTGGAGATCCATCTCCTAGGGCCGGAGCCCCCCCCCCAAGGCCCCTATATAAAGAGAGGGGAGGGAGGGCAGCCGCACCCCTTGCTCTTGGCGCCTCCCTCTCCCTCCGTAACACCTCTCCTCCCCGCTTGCGCTTGGCGAAGCCCTGTCGGGATCCTACTGCATACACCACCACGCCGTCGTGCTGCTGGATCTTCATCAACCTCTCCTTCCCCCTTGTCGGATCAAGAAGGAGGAGACGTCTTCCAACCGTACGTGTGTTGAACGCAGAGGTGTTGTCCGTTCGGCACTTGGTCATCGGTGATTTGGATCACGACGAGTATGACTCCATCAACCTCGTTCTCTTGAACGCTTCCGCGCGCGATCTACAAGGGTATGTAGATGCACTCCTCTCTCCCTCGTTGCTAGATGACTCCATAGATTGATCTTGGTGATGTGTAGAAAATTTTCAAATTCTGCTACGTTCCCCAACAGTGGCATCATGAGCTAGGTCTATGCGTAGTTTCTATGCACGAGTAGAACACAAAGCAGTTGTGGGCGTCGATATTGTCAATTATCTTGCTGTTACTAGTCTTATCTTGATTTGGCGGCATTGTGGGATGAAGCGGCCTGGACCGACCTTACACGTACGCTTACGTGAGACTGGTTCCACCGACTGACATGCACTAGTTGCATAAGGTGGCTTGCGGGTGTCTGTCTCTCCCACTTTAGTCAGATCGGATTCGATGAACAGGGTCCTTATGAAGGGTAAATAGAAATTGGCAATTCACATTGTGGTTTTGGCGTAGGTAAGAAACGTTCTTGCTAGAAACCTATAGCAGCCACATAAAAACTTGCAACAACAATTAGAGGACATCTAACTTGTTTTTGCAGCAAGTGTTTTGTGATGTGATATGGCAAAAGGATGTGATGAATGATATATGTGATGTATGAGATGATCATGTTCTTGTAATAGGAATCACGACTTGCATGTCGATGAGTATGACAATCGGCAGGAGCCATAGGAGTTGTCTTTATTTATTTATGACCTGCGTGTCAACATAAATGTCATGTAATTACTTTACTTTATTGCTAAAGCGTTGGCCATAGTAGTAGAAGTAATAGATGACGAGACAACTTCAAGAAGACACGATGATGGAGATCATGATGATGGAGATCATGGTGTCATGCCGGTGACAACGATGATCATGGAGCCCCGAAGATGGAGATCAAAAGGAGCAAATGATATTGGCCATATCATGTCACTATTTGATTGCATTTGAAATTTATCATGTTTTACATCTTATTTGCTTAGAACGACAATAGCTTAAATAAGATGATCCCTCGTAATAATTTCAAGAAAGTGTTCCCCCTAATTGTGCACCGTTGCGAAGGTTCGTTGTTTCGAAGCACCACATGATGATCGGGTGTGATAGATTCTAACGTTTGAATACAACGGGTGTAAGCCAGATTTACACACGCAATACACTTAGGTTGACTTGACGAGCCTAGCATGTACAGACATGGCCTCGGAACACTGAAGACCGAAAGGTCGAGCATGAGTCATATAGAAGATACGATCAACATGAAGATGTTCACCGTTGTTGACTAGTCCGTATCACGTGATGATCGGACACGGCCTAGTTGACTCGGATCATGTTTCACTTAGATGACTAGAGGGATGTCTATCTGAGTGGGAGTTCATTGAGTAATTTGATTAGATGAACTTAATTATCATGAACTTAGTCTAAAATCTTTAAAATATGTCTTGTAGATCAAATGGCCCACGTTGTCCTCAACTTCAACGCGTTCCTAGAGAAAACCAAGCTGAAAGATGATGGCAGCAACTATACGGATTGGGTCCGGAACCTGAAGATCATCCTCATAGCTGCCAAGAAAGATTATGTCCTAGAAGCACCGCTAGGTAACGCACCTGTCCCAGAGAACCAAGATGTTATGAATGCTTGGCAGTCACGTGCTGATGATTACTCCCTCGTTCAGTGCGGCATGCTTTATAGCTTAGAACCGGGGCTCCAAAAGCGTTTTGAGAGACATGGAGCATATGAGATGTTCGAAGAGCTGAAAATGGTTTTCCAAGCTCATGCCCGGGTCGAGAGATATGAAGTGTCCGACAAGTTCTTCAGCTGTAAGATGGAGGAAAATAGTTCTGTCAGTGAGCACATACTCAAAATGTCTGGGTTGCATAACCGCTTGACTCAGCTGGGAGTTAATCTCCCGGATGACGCGGTCATTGACAGAATCCTTCAGTCGCTTCCACCGAGCTACAAGACCTTTGTGATGAACTTCAATATGCAGGGGATGGAAAAGACCATTCCTGAGGTATATTCAACGCTGAAATCAACAGAGGTGGAAATCAAAAAGGAACATCAAGTGTTGATGGTGAATAAAACCACTAAGTTCAAGAAAGGCAAGGGTAAGAAGAACTTCAAGAAGAACGGCAAGGGAGTTGCCGCGCCCGGTAAGCAAGCTGCCGGGAAGAAGCCAAAGAATGGACCCAAGCCCGAGACTGAGTGTTTTTATTGCAAGGGAAGTGGTCACTGGAAGCGGAACTGCCCCAAATACTTAGCGCACAAGAAGGCCGGCAACACTAAAGGTATATGTGATATACATGTAATTGATGTGTACCTTACCAGTACTCGTAGTAGCTCCTGGGTATTTGATACCGGTGCGGTTGCTCACATTTGTAACTCAAAGCAGGAGCTGCGGAATAAACGGAGACTGGCAAAGGACGAGGTGACGATGCGCGTCGGGAATGGTTCCAAGGTGGATGTGACCGCCGTCGGCACGCTGCCTCTACATTTACCTACAGGATTAGTTTTAAACCTCAATAATTGTTATTTAGTGCCAACTTTGAGCATGAACATTGTATCAGGATCTCGTTTAATTCGAGATGGCTACTCATTTAAATTCGAGAATAATGGTTGTTCTATTTATATGAGAGATATGTTTTATGGTCATGCTCCGTTGGTGAATGGTTTATTCTTAATGAATCTCGAGCGTAATGTTACACATATTCATAGTGTGAATACTAAAAGATGTAAGGTTGATAATGATAGTCCCACATACTTGTGGCACTGCCGCCTTGGTCACATAGGTGTCAAACGCATGAAGAAGCTCCATGCAGATGGACTTTTGGAGTCTCTTGATTATGAATCATTTGACACGTGCGAACCATGCCTCATGGGTAAAATGACCAAGACTCTGTTCTCAGGAACAATGGAGCGGCCAACCAACTTATTGGAAATCATACGTACTGATGTGTGCGGTCCAATGAGTGTTGAGGCTCGCGGTGGCTATCGTTATGTTTTCACCCTCACTGATGACTTGAGTAGATATGCGTATGTCTACTTAATGAAACACAAGTCTGAGACCTTTGAAAAGTTCAAGGAATTTCAGAGCGAGGTTTAGAATCAACGTGACAGAAAAATCAAGTTCTTGCGATCAGATCGTGGGGGAGAATACTTGAGTCACGAATTTGGCACACACTTAAGAAAATGTGGAATAGTTTCACAACTCACGCCACCTAGAACACCTCAGCATAATGGTCTGTCCGAACGTCGTAATCGCACTCTATTGTATATGGTGCGATCTATGATGTCTCTTACCGATCTACCACTATCATTTTGGGGCTATGCTTTAGAGACTGCCGCATTCACTTTAAATAGGGCTCCGTTGAAATCCGTTGAGACGACACCGTATGAATTATGGTTTGGGAAGAAACCTAAGCTATCGTTTCTAAAAGTTTAGGGATGCGATGCTTATGTCAAGAAACTTCAACCTGAAAAGCTCGAACCCAAATCGGAAAAATGCGTCTTCATAGGATACCCTAAAGAAACTATTGGGTATACCTTCTACCTCAGATCCGAAGGCAAGATCTTTGTTTCCAAGAATGGGTCCTTTCTAGAGAAAGAGTTTCTCTCGAAAGAAATAAGTGGGAGGAAAGTAGAACTTGATGAAGTATTACCTCTTGAACTGGTTAGTGGCGCAGCTCAAGAAAATGTTCCTGAGGTGCCTGCATCGACTAGAGAGGAAGTTGATGATGATGATCATGAAACTTCAGATCAAGTTGCTACTGAACTTCGTAGGTCCACAAGGACACGTTCCGCACCAGAGTAGTACGACAACCCTATCTTGGAAATCATGTTGTTAGACAACGGTGAACCTTCGAACTATGAAGAAGCGATGGCGGGCCCGGATTCTGACAAATGGCTGGAAGCCATGAAATCCGAGATAGGATCCATGTATGAAAATGAAGTATGGACTTTGACTGACTTGCCCGATGATCGGCGGGCCATAGAAAATAAATGGATCTTTAAGAAGAAGACAGACGCGGATGGTAACCTAACCATCTATAAAGCTCGGCTTGTCGCTAAGGGTTATCGACAAGTTCAAGGGGTTGACTACGATAAGACTTTCTCACCCATAGCAAAGATGAAGTCCGTCTGAATCATGTTAGCAATTGCCGCATTCTATGATTATGAGATATGGCAAATGGACGTCAAAACGGCATTCCTTAATGGTTTCCTTAAGGAAGAATTGTATATGATGCAGCCGGAAGGTTTTGTCGATCCTAAGAATGCTGACAAGGTGTGCAAGCTCCAACGCTTGATTTATGGGCTGGTGCAAGCATCTCGGAGTTGGAACATTCGTTTTGATGAGATGATCAAAGCGTTTGGGTTTACGCAGACTTATGGAGAAGCCTGCATTTACAAGAAAGTGAGTGCGAGCTCTGTAGCATTTCTCATATTGTATGTGGATGACATACTATTGATGGGAAATGATATAGAATTCTTGGAAAGCATAAAGGCCTACTTGAACAAGTGTTTTTCAATGAAGGATCTAGGAGAAGCTGCTTATATATTAGGCATCAAGATCTATAGAGATAGATCGAGACGCCTCATTGGGCTTTCACAGAGTACGTACCTTGACAAGATATTGAAGAAGTTCAAAATGGATCAGTCAAAGAAGGGGTTCTTGCCTGTATTGCAAGGTACGAGATTGAGCACAGCTCAATGCCCGACCACGGCAGAAGATAGAGAAAAGATGAGTGTCGTCCCCTATGCCTCGGCCATAGGGTCTATCATGTATGCTATGCTATGTACCAGACCTGATGTAAACCTTGCCGTAAGTTTGGTAGGAAGGTACCAAAGTAATCCTGTCGTAAAGGGTTACGTCGATGCTAGCTTCGACACAGATCTGGATGACTCTAAGTCACAAACCAGATACGTGTATATTTTGAATGGTGGGGCAGTAAGCTGGTGCAGTTGCAAGCAAAGCGTTGTGGCGGGATCTACATGTGAAGCGGAGTACATGGCAGCCTCGGAGGCAGCACAAGAAGCAGTCTGGGTTAAGGAGTTCATTACCGACCTAGGAGTCATACCCAATGCGTCAGGCCCGATGACTCTCTTCTGTGACAACACTGGAGCTACTGCCCTTGCCAAGGAGCCCAGGTTTCACAGGAAGACCAGGCATATCAAGCGTCGCTTCAACTCCATTCGTGAAAGTGTTCAAAATGGAGACATAGAGATTTGTAAAGTACATACTGACCTGAATGTGGCAGATTCGTTGACTAAACCTCTCCCTAGAGCAAAACATGATCAACACCAGAACTGCATGGGTGTTCGATTCATCACAATGTAACTAGACTATTGACTCTAGTGCAAGTGGGAGACTGTTGAAAATATGCCCTAGAGGCAATAATAAAATGGTTATTATTATATTTCTTTGTTCATGATAATTGTCTATTGTTCATGCTATAATTGTGTTATCCGGAAATCGTAATACATGTGTGAATACATAGACCACAACACGTCCCTAGTGAGCCTCTAGTTGACTAGCTCGTTGATCAAAAGATAGTCATGGTTTCCTGACTATGGATATTGGATGTCATTGGTAACGGGATCACATCATTAGGAGAATGATGTGATGGACAAGACCCAATCCTAAAGCATAGCTCAAAGATTGTGTAGTTCGTTTGCTGTAGCTTTTCCGAATGTCAAGTATCATTTCCTTAGACCATGAGATTGTGCAACTCCCGGATACCGTAGGAGTGCTTTGGGTGTGCCAAATGTCACAACGTAACTGGGTGACTATAAAGGTATACTATAGGTATCTCCAGAAGTGTCTGTTGGGTTGGCACGAATTGAGACTAGGATTTGTCACTCCGTATGACGGAGAGGTATCTCTGGGCCCACTCGGTAATGCATCATCATAATGAGCTCAATGTGACCAAGTGGTTGATCACAGGATCATGCATTACAGCACGAGTAAAGTGACTTGCCGGTAACGAGATTGAATGAGGTATTGGGATACCTACGATCGAGTCTCGGGCAAGTAACGTACCGATTGACAAAGGGAATTGTATACGGATTGATTGAATCCTCGACATCGTGGTTCATCCGATGAGATCATCATGAAGCATGTGGGAGCCAACATGGGTATCCAGATCCCGCTGTTGGTTATTGACCGGAGAGGCATCTCGGTCATGTCTGCATGTCTCCCGAACCCGTAGGGTCTACACACTTAAGGTTTGGTGACGCTAGGGTTGTAGAGATATTAGTATGCAGTAACCTGAAAGTTGTTCGGAGTCCCGGATGAGATCATGAATGTCACGAGGAGTTCCGGAATGGTCCGGAGGTAAAGATTTATATATAGGAAGTCCAGTTTTGGCCATCGGGAAGGTTTTGGGGGTCGCCGGTATTGTACCGGGCCACCGGAAGGGTCCCGGGGGTCCACCGGGTGGGGCCACCTATCCCGGAGGGCCCCATGGGCTGAATTGGGAGGGGAACCAGCCCCTAGTGGGCTGGTGCGCCCCCCCCCCCTTGGGCCTCCCCTGCGCCTAGGGTTGGGAAACCCTAGGGGTGGGGGCGCCCCCCACTTGGCTTTGGGGGAAGCCACCCCTTGCCCCCCCTTGGAGATCCATCTCCTAGGACCGGCGCCGCCCCCCCCCCCAAGGCCCCTATATAAAGAGGGGGGAGGGAGGGAAGCCGCACCCCTTGCTCTTGGCGCATCCCTCTCCCTCCATAACACCTCTCCTTCCCGCTTGCGCTTGGCGAAGCCCTGCCGGGATCCTGCTGCATCCACCACCACGCCGTCGTGCTGCTGGATCTTCATCAACCTCTCCTGCCCCCTTGCTGGATCAAGAAGGAGGAGACGTCTTCCCAACCGTACGTGTGTTGAACGCGGAGGTGATGTCCGTTCGGCACTTGGTCATCGGTGATTTGGATCACGACGAGTACGACTCCATCAACCCCGTTCTCTTGAACGCTTCCGCGCGCGATCTACAAGGGTATGTAGATGCACTCCTCTCCCCCCTCGTTGCTAGATGACTCCATAGATTGATCTTGGTGATGCGTAGAAAATTTTAAAATTCTGCTACGTTCCCCAACAGAATTTGATTCTCAGAACCTTACGATAATTGTACGCGGTGTTTGAAATCATCATTCTTATACGGTGGGTCACGCCACCACCAAAAGTTGAAATTCCTCAAATTATTCATATTCTTCAACTTTGCATAGTCTTCACTGGTTCCGTCGTTTTTCTTCATTGGTTTTATATATATATATATATATATATATATATATATATATATATATATATATATATATATATATGAGTTTATGTCCTCTACAGCATTCACTTATTGCTATTTCTTCAAGTTGGTTCTCTGCTAAGTGAATGTGATCGGACCCTTCCCCTCTATGCTATACTCAACCCAATCTGTTTACAAATTCTTCATGTGCGTTCTATTTGAAACTCGTTCAAAATCTTGACTGTGTCCTTGTCAGCTGAAGAAATTGCGAACGGAACTTTAAAACCTATCTTATCGAAATTTTTGGCTTTGCCGCTCAAACCGTTCCGCATCCCACGATACACTTATCCACTCACCCATGATCTAACACGATCTCCACCTCTCACTACGTGGGTGACACATGTCATGCGAATGAGAAGGGTCAGGGGCACGTTCGTCCAATTTCTTCGGGCGAATAGTTTTTCACCGTGGCTATAAATACCCCTCCTTCCCTTCCTCACTTCTTTTACTCCGCTCGACCTCTCTCTCCAGCTCGAGCTTCTCAAACCCTAGCACCGCTGCTACTTCATCCCCGCCGGTGAGGAAGAGCTTCACTGCCTCGACCTCGTCGCCGACGTACTCGCGCCAACCGCGGAAATCTTCACTCCACCGTCGCCATAGCTGTCTTCCTCCGCCAAGTTAGGGCGTGGAAGATCTGCACAGACGAACTTCACATCTCCTCACTCCAGTTCGTCGTGTTCTTCGTCCAGGGTAATTAAAAGTTACTTTTACTACCCTCGTTGATTCGAATGATTATCTTCAAAATCTTTAAAGGTGTTTTTCTTCATAGATTCACACACTAAACACCTCACAAGTAATCTGTTCTTGACTCGTTTCTCTAAGCCATGTTTTTTCTTCAAGATTCCTCAAATGTGTGGATTTTTAATCTACACATCTCTGGAACCTAAGACAAAGAACGCTTAGGGAAATTCTTCAAGACTCATCTGGTCAAATTCCTCTAACTTGCTCTTTTGAAAAACCCTCTGAGAACGCATATGACCTCTCCAAATTCCTCGCAACTATACTCTGTTCACAGGTACACATGTCAGCTGCTGAATCACTAGGTTCTCATCAACTTAACTCATTTGCAGCGTTCCTCGAAGAAAAGTTGCATACTTCTTCAGAGAATTCAATTGTTCAAATTCCTCAACTGAAGAAAATGGCTGATGGTAAAAAGCCACAGAAGGGAGGAAAGAGGCCTGAGGTAAATATAGCGTTTGAGATCCCTGATGACATATATGCTGGGTACTGCACACCTACTGAGGAAATCAAGAATGAGCGCAAAGTGCACATTCAGAAGATAGAGAGGAGATGGGCAAGAGAGTGGAGGGAGTACAGATACGTCACTCCTAAGTACATGAAGAAATTCGCACTCAATCCTCCATGCCCAAGAGCTCCATTGGCATCTGGCCAAATTGCTGATCCCACCAGCCTCAAGCATGCTGAGGACTATCCTAATGAATGGGCCAAGCGCCAAGCCAAGCTGGCTAAGCAAGCTAGAGAAGCAGTGAGGAAATTTAATGAAGACTCTGCTGCTGCTGCCTCTGCTGAGGCCTTTGCTATCAAGCCAAAGAAGGCTATGTCAAAGAAGCCTGCGCGCAAGCCAAGTGCTTCACCAACAATGCCCTCAAGGCCAAGTTCCTCAGCAATGCCCTCACGGCCAGAATCCTCAAAGCCCTCACGGCAAATTCCTCATGTTGCTCTTGTTCCTCCAAAGTCCTCAGCTCCTCCGCCAAAGCCTTCAGCTGTTCCGACTTAATCCTCAGCACCTGTGCATCTCACCTCATGCCAAAGGACTGCCGGCATCTCCATTGCCTCAGGTGTCTCAGCTAGTTCCTCAGCTGCACCAAGTTCCTCAGCTGGCCCCTCACTGCCGAAGACAAAGGCCACTGCTGGACGAGGTCCTCGCTCAAGTCCGCAAAAGAAGCAAGTCGCTTTCCAAGTGCCGTCTGATGAAGACGAAGCTGATGATGATGAACTTGCAGAAATCATCAGAGGCAGGCAAGTCAGAGCCGCTAGAGCCAAAGGATTAGAGGTGCCACTACTTTTGGATCCCAAGCTGATCCTCGACTACATTGATGATTGGCACAAGGACCTCAACACTCCCTTTCCTGACTTCAAGATGACTCCTGGACAGAGTCACATGCTGACCCACTTCATTCAAGAAGAAAAGTGGAAATTTGAGAAAGCCAGGCAGATCAAGAAAGCGCAGTACAAGAAAGAGCGTTATCTGAAGAAAAACGTTGTCTCTATGACAACTGAAGAACTCGTCACTATTCATACTGAGATTAAGAAACTCAGTGATGACTTTGACGCATATCGCGTTGATTGGCTTGGAGCCAAGGTTCGTTTTGTGAAACTTGCGGATAACTTCACTTCCAATGTTGTAGCCCCAACGCAATAGGAAATTCCTCAGGCTGAAGCATCTGCTCAGCCTACTGAAGAAAATGCCAGCACCGTTGATGACAATCAGGCTGCTGAAGAAAATATGAGTTCCAGGGCTGATGACTGCATTCCAGCCAATGAAGAAATTGCCAGGGCACCCACTAGTGGTCCACCTGAAGAAATTGAAGAACTCAGGGCAACTGCATCAGTTGTGCCTGAAGAAAATCAACTGAATTCCTCAGCTGCTCCTGCACCAACTTCAACTCCAATTATTCCATCTGCATCGGATGTGAAGAAGACCAAGGCTGCAGAGCGTGCTGCAGTGAAGAAAAGGAAAGCATCAGCTGCTTCAGATTCTTCAGCTCCGAAGAAAATGAAGCCTATGACAAGTTCATTTGCAAATCCGATTGATGTTGTTCCCATCTCAACCAGGTCATCAAAGGACCTTGTTCCTTTTGATGAAGAATATGTGATCCCCAGCGGATCTGATGAAGAAACTCCTTCCGCTGCTTCGTCTAAACCATTGGATGAAGAAATTGAAGTGGATGTGATCCCTTCAACACCTATCATCTCCTCGCCTATGCCTCAGTTCACAGCTGAAGAGGCTGGCGTTGAAGAAATGGAAGATGAAGATGTGGACATTGGCTGCTCCACACCCGTAATCAGTGATGAATTCTGGGAAAGTCAGCATCCAAACTCTCCAATGTTCACCCCTCTACAGAAAATTCCTCAGTCCCCCACACAAACTGTTCACATGGGATCTGAAGAAACTCATCCCAGTGCATCTGTCCATGAGGAAATTCCAGCCACTAGCGCTGAAGAAACTACTACTGCTGAACAACCAACGACGCAGATTGTTGGGAATATTACTACTGGGCATAAACCGGCATATCTGGGCCGGGTTAACTTCGTCAGTAGTTAAGTATGTTAAAACCCAAGTAGACAGAGGAGGGCTCAAGGCCCATGGTCGGTTCAAGGCCTGTAGCCGTAAATCGGCGTTAGTAGTTAACTTGTATTATAAGTTAGGAATAAGTAGAGACCAAACCGGACACATCTATGAGCCGGTATTGGGACTCCGTAAGCCGACGGGAGTCACCCGTGTATATAAGGGGACGACCCGGCGGCGGTTCAGGAACAACAGACAACAACTTGAGACATAGGCGAAGCTTGTTTGCTCCCTAGTCATCGAAACCCCATAAATTCCATCACAACTAGACGTAGGCTTTTACCTTCATTGAAGGGGCCGAACTAGTATAAACTCTCTTTCGTCCCTGTGTCCGCTTTAACCCCTTCAAGCTAACCCGTCGCGATGGCTCCACGACTAAGTCCTTTCTCTAGGACATCTGCCGTGACAAAACCACGACAGTTGGCGCCCACCGTGGGGCAATCGCATAATGGTTTCTGGTTCTTGGAGGGCCGCTTTGAAGGACTCGAGGGCTATGCTGTAGGCCGGATGACTAAGAGTCGTCGCGGCAAGCTCTACATCGACGACGCAAGCTGGGGCCCCGAGGCCGGCTCAATTGAGTACGGGTACCGGGTCCCCTTTGGTAGCATTCACGTTTTCATTGGCAAGATCGGTGAACCGGGCCCTGAGCCGGACATCTGAACTGACCTCGTCGAGACGGCTCAGCGTGCGCAATCTGCCCGGGTTAAACCGGCCATGAAGCGTGCCTTCGTGGGAGTCATCCATGGAGGAAGTTATGAGGACGGATCGGAATTTCGTGACGTGGCCATCATTTGTTCCGGTGACGAATCTTTGACCGGAGAAACCGAATCTCTTTATCAGCTACAAGATGGCCGGATTGGGAGCTGTTCCGATGGCGACAGTATTCCGGACCCCTCTGATCTGCCCAACCGGGTTGGAATATTTATGGCCGGAACACAAGCAGCGCTTCATTCTTCGAGAGCTGTGGCAACGATCTCCGGTTCAGCAGCGGTGACGGCTGCCGAGGCAGGAGGCCCTGTGCGCCTGCCGGCTCAGGTTCTATCAGAACTATTTGATGCGTTGGTTGTGCTTATGGCGGAAGTTAATCCGCCGGATTAGGACGTTCACAACGCGGAGATTGCAAAGGTAAAGGAACAGATCACCCAGGCCAAGGCGGATCTGGCGGCTGAGGACACCAGGATGGCCGCAGAGCGGGCCGCTTTAGACGCACAGGCCTACAGGCTTATGTTGGACCAGAGTGCGTCTCATGAAGTCATGAGGAGGAAGCACCGATCCCGCTTACCTCCGGTTTTCGAGGCCAGAGACCTTTTCAACACTCCAGGACCAAGAGCCGGCAATCCGCTGGAGGGAAACCGGGAAGAAACCCCTGGGACCGGTGCACCGGTTCAGCCTTGTCAGATGGACCCGCCTCGTCAAAACACCGTTATACCTCAGGCTGCTTTGACACCTCCGGGTCACTACTCCAACCCAATGGACAATCTTGTTGTCGCTGCTGCATGGCTGGAGGCCATTCCAATTGAAGGTGACTCGCCGCAGGCAGTAAAGACGCGACGGGTCAAGGAACTTCTGAGGACAGCTTTGGCCCAACAGGAAGCATACTCGTACAGCCGCGACCGGATCCACTCGACCCCCCGTCCAAGCCGGAGCTATAGCAGACATATGGATGAACCAGCAGTGTCGAGTAATGAACAACGTGGGGCACCCCGTGACAACAACCCGGCGGGTGGTGCTGATAACGCTCAGGGAGTGGTGGACCGGGCCCGCGCGCGCAGGGAGGCCGAGTTAGCCACACAGCATCAGGCTCGGCAGCTCACGCTGGTTCGTCCAACCACCTTGACTGAACCTGGTGTTACTTCTAGTTCTTTGGGGGTGCCTTGCCTTATCCCGGCTTTACACAACGTGCGCCTGCCCAAGGATTTCAAAGGCCCACGCAAGGTACCAAATTACACGGCGGATCAACCTCCAGAGACATGGGTGGAGAGCTATGAGATGGCCAGGAAATGCTTGATGTGGATGACGTGGCGTGTGAGAAATACTTCACCATGATGCTTGAAGGAACGGCCCGTACTTGGTTAAAAAGCTTGTCGGCTAATTCTATCAGTTCATGGGCCCAATTACGAGCCCAGTTTATTAGCAATTTCAAGGATACCTGTAAACAGCCTATGTCGATAGTGGACTTAGCTGCATGCGTCCAGGAGGAAGGAGAATCAACGACTAATTGGGTGCGCCGGGTTTCACAAGTGTTGAACTCCTCAGACCGCATCAACACTGACACCGCAGTATTAACCCTAGAAGGCAACTACCGGTTTGGGCCCCTGAAGCTGAAGTTGGGACGGATGAAGCGTCATTGCACTGACATGGGGACCCTCATGGCCGCTTTGGTGAAATATGCTGATTCTGATAGTACCAAGGATCCCGAATCTAATGATGACAAGACAGGGAAAGGGAAGAAGAACAGCAGCTCCAAAGGTCAGCAGCATCACTGGGCAGGCAATGGTGGTGGAGGCAAGCGTAAAGCGGATGGTAACATGGACTTTGTGGCTAATACCAACGCACAGGACAATGGCCAGCAACGCAAGGGTAGACCGAAAAATCGTAGTGGAGCGCCCAACCCTAACCCAAACCGCCTAAACTATCTGCTAAGCCAGCCCTGTCCAAGACATGGGACGAAGGAGGCGCCAGCAAACCACCTTTGGAAGGATTGCTTTATTATGCAGGAGTTCAAGAATTCTAATAATTTCCGGTATGATCATGAATCTGGCGGTGGCTCCGGATCCGGGTCGGGTTACGGTGGAGGAAGTTCCGGTTCAGGATTCAATGGTAATCCGGGCGGACATAATGGTCAAAATAGTCAGAACAACCAGGGTGGTTACAACCAACAACAGCAACAGTCAGGTTACCAGAGCAACCCAAAGCAGTTGAGTAGTGGGCAGTACCATGTCTTCACCACTAGCTTGGACAAGCGAGACCGAGAGGTTCAGAGGCGGGCGGTCAACTCTGTTGAACCGGCCATACCCCGTTATCTACGTTGGTCGGAACAAACAATCATATGGAGCAAAGAGGATCACCCTCCCTAGGTCGATAATCCGGGTCAGTTGGCTCTAGTGGTGGCGCCTCAGGTGGGAGGTTATAAGTTCACCAAGGTGCTCATGGACGGAGGGAGCAGCATTAACATCCTGTATTATGAGACCTTCCGTCGTACGGGACTAACAGATAAAAATCTCAAACCGTCTAATACAGTGTTCCATGGTGTAGTGCCAGGCAGATCAGCGTATCCCGTTGGTAAGATAGCTCTGGAAGTGGCCTTTGGGGATGACCATGATTCCAGGTCGGAGACATTGATGTTTGAAGTGGTGAAAATCCAGAGTCCATATCACGCCCTGTTTGGGCGACCGGCTTACGCCAAGTTTATGGCACGGACCTGTTATGTGTATTTGTAGCTCAAGATGCCGGGTCACAGAGGGACAATAACGGTTCATGGAAGCCGCAAAATCGCTTTGGAATGCGAGGAAGGAGATGCAGCTTATGCAGAGTCGGTTTGTGCCACCGAGGAGTTGAAGTACTATAAAGACAATGTTGATCCGGCGGACATGACTCCGTTGAAGAAGCCAACTACGGAGCATGATCTGACCCTGAAGTTCAAATCGGCAGCAGAAACTAAGCTTGTTGACTTCGTACCTGGCGATTCGTCCAAGCAGTTCAGCATCAGTGCCAACTTGGATCTGAAATAGGAAAGCGCGCTCATCGAGTTCATCCGTGAGAATCGGGACATTTTTGCATGGAAGCCCTCTGACATGCCAGGTGTACCGAGGCAACTCGCTGAGCACACACTTAATGTGGATCCTAAATATAAACCGGTGAAACAGTTCCTCCACCAGTTTAACGAAGAAAGACGCAAGCCGATTGGAGAAAAGGTAGCCATGCTCTTAGCAGTTGGCTTTATTGTTGAAGTTTTTCACCCTGAGTGGCTTGCCAATCCGGTGCTGGTCCTCAAGAAAAACGGCACCTGGCGCATGTGTGTGGATTACACAGATCTTAATAAGGCTTGTCCAGCAGATCCTTTTGCCCTCCCCCGTATTGATCAAATTATTGATGCTACGGCGGGTTGTGAGCGTTTAAGTTTTTTGGATGCGTATTCTGGCTATCATCAGATCAAAATGGCAGTTAAGGACCAGGAGAAGACAGCATTTATAACTCCCTTTGGAGCCTTCTGCTATGTGTCTATGCCCTTCAGGCTCAAGAGTGCCCAGGCAACTTACCAACGGTGTGTACAAAATTGTCTTCACAAGCAGATTGGCCGTAATGTACATGCTTACGTGCATGATATCGTGGTTAAGTCCAGGGAGAAGGAGACTCTGATTGATGATTTGAAGGAAACCTTTGATAACCTGAGAACATACAAGATGATGCTTAATCCAGACAAGTGTGTCTTTGATGTACCGGCGGGCAAGTTATTGGGTTTTCTGGTGTCCAACAGGGGAATTGAGGCTAATCCGGAGAAGATCACGGCTATCACCTCCCTGGCTAAACCGAAGTGTATCAACGATGTTCAACGCCTGGCAGGCCGGATTGCCGCGTTAAGCCGGTTTATCAGTCGTCTTGGTGAGAAGGCAATCCCTTTGTATCAGATGTTGAAAAAAATGGATCAGTTTGTTTGGAGCTCCGCCGCTAATGAAGCATTTGAGGACTTAAAGCGGCAGTTGGCCAATCCACCTTTGCTCGCTGCTCCCATTGACAAGGAGCCGTTACTGCTATATGTTGCTGCTAACGCTCGGGCGGTCAGCGTGGCTATTGTGGTGGAGCGAGAGGAGGCAGGCAAGGAGCATCCGGTTCAACGACCGGTCTATTATATCAGCGAGGTGCTAATCGAGTCCAAGCAAAGGTATCCGCATTGGCAGAATCTGGTGTATGGAGTTTTTATGGCAAGCCGGAAGCTTAAACAATATTTCCAAGGGCACCCAATTACGGTGGTCAGTTCTGCTCCTTTGGGAGATATCATCCAGAACCGGGAAGCAACTGGCCGGATTGCAAAGTGGGCCATAGAGCTGGGGCCGTACGGTTTGAAGTATGTGCCTCGGACAGCGGTTAAGTCTCAAGCACTTGTTGATTTCATCAATGATTGGACGGAAAGGCAAGCACCTGAAGAAAAGCCGGATCACACGTATTGGACCATCCATTTTGACGGATCCAGGCAGTTGGAAGGCTCGGGGGCTGGAGTCGTATTAACTTCCCCACGAGGTGATAAGTTTTGTTATGTTCTCCGCTCAATGTTCCCTTGTACTAACAATGCAGCTGAGTATGAAGCCTTGCTCCATGGTCTCCGGATGGCTAAGGAGATGAATCTAAGTCGAGTTAAGTGCTTCGGTGACTCGGACCTTGTGTCTTAGCAAGTGTCTGGCACTTGGGATTCCAAGGACCCACTAATGGCAGCGTATCGTCGGGAGGTGGATACTGTTGCAGGTTATTTCAAAGGCTATCAGGTGGACCACGTGGACCGGCGGAAAAATGAAGTGGCGAACGCTTTAAGCCGGCTGGGCTCTCAGCGCAAACCGGTCCCGCCCAATGTTTTTCTGGATGTGCTACACAACCCGTCGGTCAAGATCCCTGGTGAAGAGGATTTGGCTATTCCTGGTCCGGAGGCTCAATTGGTGGCAGCTCTTCATGTTATTCCGGATTGGACGCTTCCTTACCTGGCGTACAAGAACTGGGGCGAGTTGCTAGAGGATGAGATTCTGGCCCGGCAGATAATCCGGCGATCCAAGTCCATGGCTATCATCAACAGCGAGTTGCATCATTGCAGTGTATCAGGAGCTTTTCAACGCTGTGTGTCTCCTGAAGAAGGCCGTGAAATTTTGCGTGAGATCCACGAAGGAGATTGTGGTCACCACGCCGGTTCAAAGTCTCTGGTGGCTAAAGCGTTTCGCCATGGCTTCTATTGGTTAACTGCTCATGCTGATGCGGAGAATCTGGTCAGACGATGTGATGGTTGCCAAAGGTTCTCAAGATGTGCTCATGTACTAGCTCAAGAATTGAGAATGATTCCAATTACTTGGCCGTTTGCGACTTGGGGGCTGTATATGGTTGGGCCTTTCAAAAGGTCCAAAGATAAGAAGACCCACCTCCTGGTGGCGGTTGACAAGTTTACAAAGTGGGTGGAGGCAGAACATGTTAGCAAGTGTGATGCGGCCACGGCAGTTCAGTTCATCAAAAAGGTGATTTTCCGGTTTGGCTTTCCGCACAGTATTATCACAGATAATGGTACCAATTTGTCCAAAGGTGCTATGAAGGAGTTCTGCGAACGGGAGCACATCCGGCTCGACGTTTCATCAGTGGCACATCCACAGTCCAATGGTCAAGAAGAAAGAGCTAATCAAGAGATCTTGAGAGGCATCAAGCGCCGGCTCATGGTTCCTTTGCAGAGAACGCCGGGTTGTTGGGTAGAAGAATTACCATCTGTGTTATGGAGCATCAATACAACACCCAACAGATCAACAGGATACACACCATTCTTCATGGTTTATGCAGCGGAGGCGGTTCTCCCCAGTGATATCCGTCATGATTCACCTCGTGTAACGGCTTATATTGAAGCGGACAACGAGACAACACGGCAAGATGCTTTGGACCGGTTGGATGAAGAGCGTGACATCGCAGCCGCCCGATCGGCGATTTACCAGTAGGATCTTCATCGTTATCACAGTCGCCGAGTCAGAACCAGAACCTTTCAGGAAGGAGATTTGGTGCTTCGTCTCATCCAAGATCAGACTGATATGCATAAGTTATCCCCACCTTGGGAGGGGCCTTTCATGGTCAGCAAGAATCTGCACAACGGGTCGTACTATCTGATCGATATTCGAGAGCATAAAGACTCATGTACATCAGAGGAGGAGACTAACAGGCCGTGGAACATAGCTCATCTTCGGCCTTACTATACCTGAGCCATTGGCTATACTTATGTACATATTACGACAATGTATATATTATGATTAAATATAATAAACCGGAACCTCAGCTAAAGCGGGGTATCTGTTCTTTTACATCATGTGTGATTACACGGAGTTATTCTAAAGCGGCTTCCGGTTTACCCCTTGAGTTCGCTTTGCTAAAAGCATCGTGTTATATCACTTGGAGGATTGGTCGTGTCCGAACCAATACCATGCCTCTTGATAGGCGAGAGCCACCAGATCACTTGGGGACTTGGTCATGTCTGAACCAGTCATGCCTCTTGATCGACTTAAGGCCACAGAATCACTTGGGGGCTTGGTCGAACCGGAACCATGACCATGCCACTTGATCGGCATAAATGCCACGGTTTCATTTGGGGACCTGGCTGACTAGAACCATAGTTACACCTAACGGGAGCTTGGTCGTGTTCGGCCATGGTAACACCATCTGATCAGCTCAAATAAACCTTTTTTTGCAACGTTTTGTCATTGCACTTGATTTACACTTTTCTTTGAAGGGTTTTTTTTGCTTTTATTGCGTTTTTTAAAACCGACAAAGTTTTTTAACCAATCCATTGACGGAACACAGTTCACGTCAATCCGAAGAATATTTGCCCGGTTTGATCCTTGTTGTTAACATCCTCTTATGGAGCAACACGATGTTTATTATAACCCGGCACGGTTTACATGGTAAACCAGAGTCATATATATACAGGAGCTGTTATCTCCTCAATAGTGTGGGTTTGCAAAACTCCGCTTCAAGATTGGCCAAGCCAACTTCACGCTCAACGATGGCAGGTATTATGTATCTCAAAATTTTGATCATATACTTAAAATTTTGTTTTGGATGTTTTGATTTCATATATGCAGACATCATATTCCGCCTGACGGTACAACCGCGGTGGCACTTGATGAATTTCTCATTTCAGAAAGTGCTTTGGAAAGTTCATCACCACAGGAAGAACAAATTATGCACGAAGGCATATCAACATCAAAAGTATTAGCTAGCCTATTACAAGGCAACATGGTGCCCATAATAATATAATTGTTTTTCGCAAAGGAGAGGCAGTTTTAAAACCGGCTTCCGGTTCAAGCTTGGTCACCAGCCTGGCCTGATGGTTGTGGGTCATCCTGCGCCGCTTCAGCCTCCGTTTCTCTACCCAGTGGCTGGAAATCCATAGTTGTCCAATCGATTCCCATTAATGCTTGAAAAACAGCTTCATCATGGATCAGCAATGACGAGTCAATATCGGGAGCGTAAGTATGCTTACGGATTGGAGGGATCAGATTTTCCGATTCATGGATTGGTGCAGCTATTCGCTTGTTCTGACTGTCATATTGGGCTTGATAATGAGACAAGTCTGCTTCTTCAGCTAATTGACAAGCTAGTGGACGTACCTCCCGGTTTATTGCTCACAGATCCTCTTCATCAAATTCTGACCCGTCTTCCTTCAAGCTGGGATAGCCCTGAGCAGCTTCAATAGGATCAAAATCTGGCACCCAGGCTTTTGCCCGGATTAAGGCATTGATTGCACCGGTTCGAGCAGCAGATTTCTTCAACTCTTCAACCCGGGTAGGAAGCACCGACAGTTTCATCAGAGTATCTTGAATCAAAGTGGGCGCCAGTTTGTTATGAGATGTGGTACAGATGATCCGCTGGGCACCAGTATACAATTGTTCAACCAATGTATAGGCGGCTTTCAGTTTCTTCCGCACATCTGACCCCAAGTGACCAATGCATGTCCCTGAAATACCATAAAGGGTTAATAAACCGGCGACTCTGTAAGAAGGCAGAGCCAATTCGGAAGGCAAACTGGCTTACCAAAGATAGCAGTAGTCATGGCATGCACGTGTCGCTTTATGCTGGTCAGTTCATCCGCCACTGGTTTTAGTGCAGCCTCGGCATCCTCTGCTCGTTTGATCAAAGCGGACTTTTCAGTGGCCCAATCTGCCCGTTTCTTCTTGAAGCTCTCCTTAAGATGTTCCATGGCGCTTAAAGCGCTAGCCAACTCCTCTTTTGCTTTGGAGGTTTCAGCCTGTTGGGTTTTCAGGTTTTCTTGGAGATCGGTGACTTGGTTTTCTTTCGTCTTCAGCTCCGCCTGCATGCATACAGATATATGCTTCAACAAATCGGTATAAGGATTCAAGTACCAATCACATAACAAGTTATGCACTTAGCACTTGGGGGCTAATGCATATTCGATCTTCATCTTTCAATTTCTTGCAAAGTCCCAAGATCAATATAAGTATTCAACTTGGCACTTGGGGGGTAATGGTTATTTGCTCGTATATATATTCTGATGCGGCAATCTCAATTACTTAAAGTACCGGTTTAACTACGCTAAGTTGAACCGACCCTTGGGGGCTACATCGGCAAAAGTTCAAAGTATTAAGATTTATGATAGTAAGTCCCGGTTTGAAAGAATATTACAAACCGCCCCTTGGGGGCTAGGAGAGTCAGCAAGAATGGAAGCATACAAGCAGGAAGGAGCATATGGAAGTTACCTCATATTTATCTTTCATCATATTAACCAGACCGGCTTCATAGTCGCGACTGGTATACAACCGGTTCAGATAGCCGGAATGGATATCTTGGGCGTTCAGAGTAGCATAAGTTGTCAGATCAGCGTTCCACTTGCCTTTGCCAAAGGCAGCCCATTCTTCCTTGGCAGAATGTTTGGATAAAGCGACAGGATTTCTTGGCTCAGTATGGCCAGTGCCAGTAATGATAACCTCATCATCCTGGGTACCGCCGGTTTGCACTGGGGCTGTTGGCTTGTTAGTAGGTTTTGCTGGACCGGTGGAGCTTTCAATCCGGATGGAACATGTGGGCTGATTGACAGGACCTGAGGCATCAGTAGGTCTCTCTTCAGCAATAAGACCATCGTCTTGCTGCGGTGGATCGTTGGGTATATCCTTAGGAATAGCCGCTTCAAGATTGGGTGTCTTGCCTGGTTCAAGAACGACATCTTCTTCGGCCGCTTTGTCCAGGCGGGCCTTCTTGCTTGGCCTAGGTTTGGCCTTGAGAAGAATAACAAAATCAAATACAGCATATGTTCTAAGGCGATGTACTGCAAACATCACAATAAGTATAGCTTACCCAAGCACCGTTTTGAGCGGTGGGAGCTGAGTAGCCGATGACTCGCCAGAAGATGAGTGGGAAGTAACCTGGTAATCGGAGTCAGACGGATTAAGAGGTTGACGAAAGCAGCCCGCTTTAGGACAAGCACTGACAAGCAAATTAGAGACCTCTGAATGGCATTTCCGAACCGGACTGTTCGGTAAATCGGCGGAGGTAACTACCTGGCCGCTGTGCCGGGTTGTGCGACGAGCTTCGTGTTGTTGGGTCTTCATAAGAAATTAAGGATCCAAATAAGCAAGAGGATGAGAAAATTAACTTTCTGGTTTGCCTGACGGATTTTTTGTGAAGGCAAAGTTTCTGAATCGGAAGAGAGAATAATTACCTCTGCAACATCCGCGTGGCTGGCTTCGGCATCATCCTGACAAATATCATCATCAATAAGACGCGTGAAAAATAAACCAAGTGAGTCAAGATCTACCTGAAAGTCCGGATTATCCACATCATCATCAGGGGCCGGATTAGAAGATGAAGTGGTTCTTTTCCTGTGGGCAGTCTTCTTCACAGCTTTAGTCTTTTGCCGAGTTGCTCTTTCCGGTTTATCTGGCTTTTCTGGTTTCTCCTGCGACAGTTTCTTGCTCCAAAACGGATCATTTCCCTGATTACATAGACACTAATATTAAACAAAGACTAGATATATCATTAACAGATTCAGCAAAAAGAAAAATCAAAGTCTTACAACTGGCAGTTTGTTGGTGGCACAGAAGGGAAGCAGGCCGTTTCTAGCACAGACGTGTTCCGGTTCATTCATCATCTTATTCACAGCCTCTGTGATTTCTTCATCGGTGAGCTGGATTTTGGAATGTCGCAGTGGGTCATCAACACTGCCAGTATACTCGCACATCAAACCGGAGTGCTGACTAAGGGGCAGTATGCTCCATGATATCCAACAGCGAGCGAGATCAACCCCTGTTAAACCGTTGGCCATAAAGGCTCTGAGCTTTGACAGTTGAGGAGCATATTTGCTTCTCTCTTGTGCAGTCAATCTTTGTGGAAAAGGGTGTGTATTGCTGAGCCGCTCCGGACGAAAGCCAGGCAAGGGATTCTCACCAGCAGGGGAGGTGTCTTTGCAGTAGAACCATGTCTGATTCCATTCTTTGGGGTGGCTATGGAGTTTGGCGTGAGGGTATGTGACCTCTTTCTTTTCTGAATCGCCACGCCACCCAACTCCGTATTGGAGCCGTTAGTAAACTCAGTACGGCGGTTTAGATGGAAAAGGTCTCGGAACAATTCCACTGTGGGCTCCTCTTGAAAGAACGCTTCACAGAGCACTTGGAAGTGACACATATTTGTAACAGAGTTGGGGCTAGTATCTTGTAGATGGAGCTGGAAATCGGCTAAAACATCCCGGTAAAATTTAGAGCCAGGCGGCTTAAAGCCCCGGGCTAAGTGATCTATGAAAACAACAACCTCTCCTTCTCGAGGTGTGGGAGGGCATTCTTTGCCAGGAGCCCTCCAATGGATGGTATCTTTGCTGCCTAAAGCGCCAATCAGGACTAAATCGTCCAGTTGAGCCTCTGTGATGCGAGAAGGAACCCAATTGCACTCATACACTTGCTTGGCCATGATGGAATCTACAAGGTAGAAGATCCCGGTTCAAAAATGCATTTGATCAAGATACATTGGTATGGGCACTGTTAAACCGGAGACAGAACTATCTGAACCGAAGTTTTATGAAGCAACAAGCATCTGGCGGTTCAATAAGGGGACTAATGGCATATACCAGTTTGGGAAAAAATTCTATAAGGTTAAACCTCCTGATCTAAGCATTGCGGATGGACAAGTACGCAGAAACAGGTTTCACAAGATTTCCTTATAGCATTGGATCTGAAGCAAGTTCAGAAAAGAGATAAATACTTAGAGGTTCAAAGGAGTAGTACTGAACCAATGAGCAAAACGTTCATATAGATCTATGGTTTTGAGATGCATAAGTGAAGGCGAAGGTCAAACAACTATCATTGCACAGAGTAAAGATTTGCGGATTCATCTAAAGATCTATCGTATGAGCAAGAGGCAGACGATGAATACTGAAGAACTGTGAAACCCTAAAACAGATCTGCAGGGGAAAGGATAGAAGGTTTACCGGAGCTGAGGAAGACGCGGAAGGTTGCCGCGATGCTCTGGTGCGCCCAGGTTGATGCAGCGGCCAAGGTTGAGGCAGAGGTCGACGGTGGAGGCGGAGCTCTAAAGCCGGGCAATGCGAGGAAGACGAAGCAGAAGGGGAAGAAGGGAAAGAGAAAGGAAATAACCCTTCGGTCCTATTTATAAGGCAAAAAGACATGTGTTAGGTGCGACAATCAAGGGGCCACAAAACGGAGCTGTCGCCTCGATTTCTGCAGATATATTAAATAAAGAAGCATAATGGATATCTTCATTATGACAGGTGACGTCACTCCGGTTTACAGTAATCAGAGAAGATGACATCATGGCGGTTTACCAATTTATGAGAAGACGTTGAAGATGAAGTTTTTGTTAAAGGATTGACATGAACCCGTTCAAATCAATCTGGGGCCTAATGTTGGGGATATTACTACTGGGCGTAAACCGGTCAATCTGGGCCGGGTTAACTTCGTTAGTAGTTAAGTATGTTAAAACCCAAGTAGACAGAGGAGGGCTCAAGGCCCATGGTCAGTTCAAGGCCTGCAGCCGTAAACCGGCATTAGTAGTTAACTTGTATTATAAGTTAGAAATAAGTAGAGACCAAACCGGACACATCTATGAGCCGGTATTGGGACTCCGTAAGCCGACGGGAGTCACCCGTGTATATAAGGGGATGACTCGGCGGCGGTTCAGGAACAACAGACAACAACTCGAGACATAGGCGAAGCTTGTTTGCTCCCTAGTCATCGAAACCCCATCAATTCCATCACAACTAGACATAGGCTTTTACCTTCATTGAAGGGGCCGAACTAGTATAAACTCTCTTGCGTCCCTGTGTCTGCTTTAACCCCTTCAAGCTAACCCGTCACGATGGCTCCACGACTAAGTCCTTTCTCTAGGACATCTGCCGTGACAAAACCACGACACAGACTGCCACTGAGGAGGAACCAGAAATTCCTCAGCCTGAAGAACCTACGATTGAGATTCCTGAGGTCGTGATGCAACTCACTAACACTCCTCTGTCGAAGCCAAAGGATCCATTCTCACACAAGAAAAAGTTCAAGGGTGATGATTTCTTCGGTGAGCACGTATTCTTCGAAGATTACAACCCATATGACTATGCTCGCATTAGGAAGAGGCGTTTCTGGACTGCTAGTCAAGCCAATTTCTATTCCTCAGTGCTGTTCAACAAGGAGAAGATCTTCTACCATGAGCATATTCCTCACGTGGATATGGAATCTCTGTCGTGCTTCGCACTAGTCCTTAGTGTTCTTCACGATGCTGGACTGCTAAACTTTTGCTCTGACATCTGCGATTGGAATGAAGAACTGATTCTTCAATTCTATGCAACGCTGCACATCACCTGAGATGCTGAAGATGTGAATTCATGGGTGCTGGACTGGATGTCTGAAAACACTCACTACACTGCACCAGCCTCTGAATTGCTTCGTGCTCTACCACTCAGTCCTTCCGTTGAAGAAGCTCGCTGCATCTACAGTGAACCTGAGCTCACACATCATTACATGCATGTGTTGATGAAACCTTTGAAGCCAGGTCAAGCACCAAGAACCAAATTCCTCGTGAAGAAATTGTTGTACGTGCCCAGAACTGTCTATCGTATTCTTACAAGGACAATCAGTCCCATCAAAGGCCATGACTCATCTGATGAGGAAATTGTTGGCATCATGAAGAATCTGGTATTCAACATCGTTCATGGCATTCCTGTCAATTATCACGATTTCTTCATGAGGACTATGGCCAATGTTGCACTGTCTCTGTTTGAGCTGAAGCCTTATGCACCTTGGATTATGAGATTCCTCAGGACAAGGTCTTCACTCAACTACAAAGCTGATTTCCAGAATCACCTCAGCTGCTTGCCCCCAATTGAAGTCCTCAAGCAGACATATTCCTTAGTTGATGGAAAGGGCAAGGCACCAGCTGTAATAGATGAAGGCATTCGTCCATTGGATGGTCAGTTTCGCAAAGCTGCATCTTATTCCACCAATGATGACTCTGCCACACATGACTCTGCCAATGCACCCAAGTCCACTCCTCAAGCCACTGCTCCGCGCGTGATGACTGACCGTGAACTTCTGCTTAGTCTTCACCAGAAGGTGGATCGAAATCACAAATGGGTTAAGTGTCAATTTGGTTCACTTCTTCACAATATGACTGCCACACACAATGCAGTGAAGAAAAACCACTACTACCTCCATCAAGTCTTCGGTCGCACCTGGGCAATCCTGTCACATCTGTATGGTGAAGAAGATCTGAAGAACATGGGTCTCAAAGAAGATTTTGACTGGTCTGCACCTCCACCGAAGAAATTCAAGAAGGTCAAGGTTCCTTCTCTGGTGACCAGCTCATATTCTTCAACGCGCGACACTGATGAACATGAAGATTTGGACGACACAGTAGCAGGCCCTACAGCAACAAACGACCCCAACAACGCTGGCGCTCCTTCATCAACATGATTATCTTCAAGGGCATTAGTCCTCATTTTCGATCATTTTGGTCATTCGATGATAAAGGGGGAGAAATATGAGTTAGTCTTCAAGCGGGTCTACTATATGGGCGTTTTTTTTAAGTTACAACTCTCGTTCTTCTGAAACTTTATTGGATCGAGTTGTAATCTTAAACCCGATGGTGCTCTGATACTTTTGATGCACTATTCTGCATGCTTATTCCTCGTTAATATTATTGCACGCATGCTGAATTTCATCAGGCACCATATTTCATCATGCATTTCAAATTCTTCATATTATATGTTAAATGCGTGTATGAATTACAAGATATAGGGGGGATCTCCATGATTCAACTCTTCAAGTGTGCATTTCTTCAAAAGCAAATTCATCACTATGCACATCTTCAGGGGGGTTCCTCTATATCTTGCAATCAAATTCCTCAATATCAGTAGTTACACTTCATATGTTTATCCCCATTGAAAACTTAACCTATATTGTCATCAATACCAAAAAGGGGGAGATTGTAAGTGCATCTAGTGCCCCTTAGTGATTTTGGTGTATTGAAGACTTATAGGTTAAGGGACTAATGCGTTTGTGAGTGTACACAGGTCTATAAGTCTATGAGGAGTTTGATATTTACAGGAAAAGTTGACCCCTAAAAATAAATATCTTCGACTGAAGATTTTGATATTTCTGAAGACTTTCATGAAGACTTTGAAAGTGAAGAAATTGGTGTGTCCGTGAAGACTTGATATTCATGCGAGGAATATGAAGCTTGAAGACTTTCGTTTTCATAGTTTTGTTTTTCTCTTTCTTGAGTCATAGGAAACACCGTACTGTTAAAGGGGGTTGAGGAAATACTAAGAAAAAATTTCCATGTGATGCTCAACTCAAAATCCTACACCTACCAATCCCTTCGAGTGAAGCCATTGGAAATCTCATAAAGTTCAGTCAATTTCTTCAGTGACAGAGACGAAGTTTTTCTGGTCTCTGAGGAATTTGTCCTGACTGAGGAGTTAGGAATTCGCCAGTGCGGATTGCCTACACAGTGAGGAACATGATAGCCCTGAGGATTTTGCTACTAAAAATTCCGACCATTGTTGTGCTATGCGCCAGCTGTCCCAAAATATCTATCCACCTAACGGTCATATCATTGAAGGGCATTTATGTCTTATCATGTCGGGTTGCTCCCTAGGCTATAAATAGCCACCCCCTACAACCACTAGCTGGTTGGCTGCTCCGAGAGAAACTGACACTTGTCATTTGAGAGCAACCCATCCTCTGAGCACTTTGAGCGAAAATCATCAAGTGAGGAAAAACCAAAAACCCAAAACCCAAACACCTACAAACCCCAAGTGATTGAGCATCACTGAAGAGATTGATCCTGCGTGGATCTGACGCTTGTTACCTTTTAAGACTGTGCTTCTTCCATACGGTTAGGCGTCATGGTCTAGAGCATCCAAGAGGAATTGTGGATCGCCGAGTGACCAAGTTTGTGAAGGTTTGGAAGTCGCCTGAAGACTTACCACGAGTGATTGGACGAGGTCTGTCTGACCTTAGTTCAAGGAGAATACGGTGAGGACTGGGTGTCCTGAGCTGCGTGTTCAGGACTGGGTGTCCGGGACTGTGTGTCCTCGAGTTTAAATACTCAGCCGCTCCAACCAGACGTACAACTGAGACAGCAGTTGGAACTGGTCTACCAAATCATTGTCTTCACCAAGCTTACTGGTTCTATTCCCTCAACTCTTTTATTTCCTCATAATTGTGTTGTGTGTTTGTTTATATCTGTGTTTGAAGACTTTGACTGAAGACTTTCTCAATTTCCTCAGTTCAATTTCTTTAGTCTGTTTGTCTTCATCCTGTGTTATCCTGTGATTACGCTTCCTGTACTCTGTGCATGTCTTCATTTCATCATAATGACTATGCTTGTATTCTGTTATGTTTACTTTTGAGTACTTATTCCGCTGCTAGTAGTTCTTCGCTAAGGAATTTCCTCACCGGCAAATTCCTCAGTGAAGAATTTCATAAAAATCGCCTATTCACCCCCCCCCCCTCTAGTCGATATAACGCACTTTCAGAGTCAGAACTGGAGCAATGAATAATTTCTCTTTCAGGGTGTTGAAAACGATGTCACAATCAGGAGACCAGACGTACTTGACGTGCTTCTGGAGAAGGTTGGAAAGAGGCTTTGCGATCTTTGAGAAGTTCTCAATGAACCTTCGACAATAGCTTGCGAGCCCAAGGAAACTGCGGAGTTGCTTCACGTTCTGAGGTGGTTCCCAATTCACAATTGCAGACACCTTCTCAGGATTAACCGTTATGCCCTTGGCAGAGATGATATGTCCAAGATAGAGAACCTCATCGAGCCAAAACTCGCACTTTGAAAACTTGGCATAGAACTAATGTTCTGTGAGCTTATCCAGCACCAAACGCAAGTGCTTAGCATGATCTTCCTTGTTCTTGGAAAAGACCAAAATATCATCGAGGTAGACCAAGACGAAGTCATTTGTGTAGGGGTTGAAGATGAAGTTCATCATGCGAGAGAATGTCGGAGGAGCGTTGACGAGGCCAAAAGACATGACAGTGTATTCATATGAACCATAGCTTGTTCTGAACGCTGTCTTGGGGATATCTTCTTCACGAATGTGAATCTGGTGATAGCCCATACGGAGATCAAGTTTGGAGAATACTTGAGCACCTTTGAGTTGTTCAAATAGCTCGTTGATGTTGGGAAGTGGGTACTTATTCTTTATAGTCTTCTTGTTCAATGGACGGTAGTCAACACAGAGTCGGTCCGTTCCATCCTTCTTCTTCACAAAAAGAACTCCACAACCCCACGGAGAAGAACTAGGTCGGATGAGACCCATACACTCTTGTTCATTGAGTTGCTTCTTCAGCTCCTTCAACTCTTTAGGTCCCAGCTTATAAGGACGTTTGCAAATAGGTTCCGTGCCAGGCTCAAGATCGACGACAAATTCAACTGGCCGGTGCGGAGGCATTCCTGGAAGCTCTTCTGGAAAGACGTCTTGATATTCGCAAACGACCAGAATTTGAGAGATGGCATCCAGCTCATCCTTCTCATGGAGAGAAAATAGACGGATAGTATTATCCCTTGCGGCAAAGACAATTACATCCTCAGACGAATGAGTCAATTGAATCTGCCTGGCGGCACAATCAAGCTGAGCCTTGTGCTTAGAAAGCCAATCCATTCCAAGAATAAGATCAATATCCGAGTTACCAAGGACCATTGGAGAAGCCAGAAACTTGAAATCACCCATCATGATAGAAATATCCGGAACCATCATGCTAGAACTCAGACGCTTAGCCGGAGAAACAACTTGCAATGCTTTAGGTAATGCCTTAGTGCCAAAATTGTCCTCCGATGCAAATGGGAATGACATGAAAGAATGCGATGCACCAGAGTCAAAAAGTACTTTTGCTGGAATATCGTTAACAAGAAGGTTACCCATGATGACATCTGACGAGTCCTCTACCTGAGTTGCGTTCATCAAGTTGACCTTGGTGTGCTTGGGGTTATGCTTGACCACTGCGGTACTTGCAGATCTCACAGGAGGAGGAGGAAGACGCCTCTGATTGAAGCATTTGTTGGCATAGTGACCCTTCTGTTGGCACTTGTTGCACGTGACCTCCGAGAGCGGACGGTGATACGGAGCACTTGATCTTGGAGCTTGAGACGAAGTCTTGTTCTGAAAGCCTGGGTTGGGTGGGTGGGAAGATCCACTGCCACCTTTGCTCTTCTGCTGATAAGGCTGACGGAACGAAGGAGGAGGTAGCCAATACTTTTGCTGCTTAGCCATTTGAGTTGAGGAAGAAGGAGTTGCATCTCTGACTCGCTTCTTGGAAGCATCGCACTTCAGTTGGGCAGCCTCTTGCTTCATTGCCATGTTGTAAAACTCATCGTACTTCTTGGTCTCAAAAAGGATGAGAGCTAGCTCGAGTTCTTCTCTAAGACCACCCCTAAACTGGTATATCATGCTCTTCTCGTCAGGGACGTCTTGCTTAGCGAAACGGCCGAGCTTCTGAAACATGATGTTGTACTGGTAAATAGACATAGTGCCTTGCTTCAGGTTGCGGAATTCCTCACGCTTGCTTTCAACAACACTCTGAGGAATGTGATGAGTTTTGAAGTCTTGAAGGAATTCATCCCAGGTAATCACACGGCCTCCTCTGGAATCTTTGTACTGCTGAAACCATTCTGCAGCTTGGTCTTTGAGTTAGAAGGAGGCAAACTTGACAAAGTCCTCAGGCCTGACGTTGATGCACTCGAAATGCTTGCATATGTCCACGAGCCAATCATCAGTGTCTGTTGCCTCAACACAATTGCTGAAGGTCTTTGGCTGGTTAGCGAGGAACTGGTTGAGTGTAGCAAACTGATTCTGATTGTTGCCATGGCCATGATTCCCTTGGTTGCGCTCTTGAAGAAGTTGCATGATCAGCTGCGTGTTTGCATTGGTAGCGGCCATCACAACTTGCCATGCCTCCGGAGGTGGAGCTGGTGGTGGCGGATCAGGATTCAGAGTCGTGCGCGTTGGAGGAGCCATCCTGAAGAAGGTGACATCCGTTAGCATCATGACCGACATATATTCAAGCTGAATCAAATGGATTGAAATTGCAACATAAAGTCTTCACATCCGAACAAGATGAACGAATGAATTCCAATTGAAATGGTCACATTTCCATAAATTGAGAAGCCACTTAGAATTGAGGTAGAAGAATAAAAACAAGGTACGGACAAGAACAAATACTTGGTGAGGATTACCCAATCTCAAACCAAATATCCGTGGAAGAAGAACTAGAGCTACAAGAATTCCCGCCTATGAAACTCCCGAACCTTTCCGGTTATGCAATTAGGTGTTGGGGATACAGGGGAAGCATAATATCTCATCCAAATCTAGCAAATCCTACATCCAGCTGTATCCATCCTTCAACACATAACCGAGAAACCTTCGGAAATCATTTACCTCAACCTTCGAAAAGCATCCGTTATACAAGTAATGGCAATACTCCCGAACTCCCGCCCCAGTACTGGGTGGCGTCGAGGTTATCTCACCAACAACTGCATAAAAGAGATTTTCGATGTCAGCGAAACTCAGGTATTCCAGAATCTCAACGATAAAATTGTGACGACAACACCTCGGAGCTCAACTCCCCGGGACACTGCCACAACCCCTAAATGATAGGAGGCACCAAGAACAATGTTCTCGTCACAAAACCATCAAAGCGATTCCAAGATACCCGCGTGATCCTAAATTTTTTTTTGTGAAATTTGAGAAGAGAAGAGTCAAAACTCAATGTCAGGATGCCTCACCAGAGCGACGAAGGGACTGAGGAGTAAAAAAATTCCTAACTCTCCGATATATAAATCCTAAATGACTCAAAACATTATTCTAGACTCAACAACGCCAACGATTCGATCAAGCAGGGGGCTCCTAAGGTCGGGGAAGGCTCTGATTACCAACTTGTAACGCCCTCCATGTGGCTATATCTCCTACGTGTCGAAGCACGACTTAGAGGCATAACCTTTTTACTTTTCTTTTCAATCAACTGTACAGTTGGCTGCGTGATATTCGCACAGTGGAGGTACAGATAATGTGGAGGTGGGCAGATGGAGGTTAGCTCCGCGTGGGAGTGGGAGGTGGAATAACAACACATGTTATCATCGTTGGTAGGTATGCGTTGCTGTGGTGGGGTTTTTGTTGTAGTGTTTGGGCCATCAACGGAAGAAGAGATGGAGGCTGACTTGAAAAGGATAGATGCCATGGAAGAGGATCAAGAAGTCACTTCTTGTTTTCGATCTGGATTCACGATGGGGGAACTACAGAGCTCAGCCATTCCAAACTCGGTCATCTCTTCCAATGTTAGATTTCTTTCTTATGAAAATATGAAAAAGAGTGTTACTTGTTCTCCCGCAGCTATGCAACATCCATGGGTGAAAGGACCTTTAGCTGTCAGTGGCAAGCTCCGAAAAGAAATAATGGGCCTCAAGCAGCATGTCAATAAGCTTGAAGAAGAGAATCGTATCTTGAGGGGCATCATCACCAAGAATATCACATCACCACTCCCGAAGAAGGAGACATAAACAGATGGGTATGGGCACTCCCCTTGGCAACTGCCAAGCTTGGGGGAGTGCCCGGTATGGTATCACCATCACTTTTATCTTTACCATTTTTCTTAGTTCAATCCTTTTGATAATATCTTGATCTAGTAGAATAAAGTTTAGTATGATCTAGTTGTGAGTTTTGTTTTATGATTCTTCTATGTAATCGAGTCCATGAGCTATATATAATAAAGATTAGTGTCGAGTCAAGGGCTTGATTATTTTGCTATGATCTTGAGGAAATAAAATAAAAGATAAGAAACAAAAAGAAATAAAGAGATCATATGGATCTTATGGAGAGTAATGAGCTCACATATAAAGAGTAGGATGAATAAAAGTTGTTGAGAGTTGACAAACATAGTTTTGGTCATCATTGCAATTAATAGGAAGTAATAAAGAAAGAGAGCTTCACATATAAATATACTATCTTGGACATCTTTTATAATTGTGAGCACTCATTAAAGTATGATATGCTAAAGAGTTGACGTTGGACAAGGAAGACAACGTAATGGATTATGTTTTCTTACATCTGAGATAAGTTATATTGTCATGGATCATCCAACATGTTGAGCTTGCCTTTCCCTCTCTTGCTAGCCAATTCTTTGCACCAAGTAGAAATACTACTTGTGCTTCCAAATATTCCTAAACCCAGTTTTGCCATGAGAGTCCACCATATCTACCTATGGATTGAGTAAGATCCTTCAAGTAAGTTGGCATCGATGCAAGCAATAAAAATTGCCGTCTAAATATGTATGACTTATTAGTGTGGAGAAAATAAGCTTTATACGATCTTGTGATATGGAAGAAATAAAAGCGATGAACTGCATAATAAAGGTCCATATCACAAGTGGTAATATAAAGTGACGTTCTTTTGCATTAAGATTTCGTGCATCCAACCATGAAAGCGCATGATAACCTCTGTTTCTCTCTGCGAAGGGCCTATCTTTTATTCTTTTCTTATACTTCATGTAAAGAGTCATGGTGATCTTCACCTTTCCTTTTTTACATTTTATCCTTTGGCAAGCATAATGTGTTGGAAAGATCCTGATATATATGGCTAATTAGATGTGGGTTTGCATGAACTATTATTGTTGACATTACCCTTGAGGTAAAGAGTTGGGAGGCAAAACTATAAGCCCCTATCTTTCTTTGTGTCCGATTAAAACTCCATACCCATAAATATTGCGTGAGTGTTAGCAATTGTGAAAGACTAAAAGATGGTTGAGTATGTGGACTTGCTGAAAAGCTCTTATATTGACTATTTCCTATGTTATGATAAATTGTAATTGTCTCAAGGACTGAGATTAGAGTTTGTTGGTTCTCAATGACGTTTATGATTCATACTTGAAATTGTGATTAAATTGTTAATTTAGCATAAGAGATCATATAACTATATATATATATATATATATATATATATATATATATATATATATATATATAAATATATATATATAGACAATCTATTCTGGTAATATTAGCAGAATAACTATTCTGCACACCACTTCAGCACTGCACGCTCAACAGAAGCGCACTGCATCATTTTGACGACGAGCACTGCAATAGAGACTAGTGAACTTCTCGTCGGAAAAAAAACTGCACGCGTTATTTTTTCGGTACTGTTTTCGCTCTAATTTTTTAACCGTTTATCGGAATGAGGCGTGTAATATACCATTGAAAAGCTATGGATTAGGCGCAACTTCGACATGTTGAACACTTTTCGATATTCCACATAGTTTAAGAGCAGTTTTGAAAATAGTGCGGCGGATGACGAGTGGCAGCAAGCGTTTTTTCATGTTTTTTTTTCTAAACCGCTTGTTGGAATGAATCAAATGATACACTGTTGGATAGATATCGTCGAGGCGCATCTTTTTCATATATAAATCTTTCTCTAATTCATTACGGTTTAAGAGCAGTTTCAAATTTACTAAATCACGGAACTCTATTTTTCAAATTTTTTGAAATTTTCGATACTGTTTTTGCTCTAGTTTTCTAACCGTTTGTCGAAACGAGACATATGATACGCCGTTGGAAAGCTATGGACAAGGCGCAACTTTCATATGTTGAAATGGTTTTGAGATTCCTTACGGATTTTACTTAATTTTGAAAATTGTGCGGCTGACTTCGAGAGGCAGCGGCTGTTTTTTCGCGAAATTTTTACGAACGACTGGTCAGAATAATTCAAATCATACGCTGTTAGAAAGATATCGACGAGACGCAACTTTTTCATGTAGAGCACTCTCTCTAATACCTTACGGTTTAAGAGCAGTTTCGATTTTACCGAAAAGCGGACACTCTGTTCTTCGTGAGACCAAAATCGTCATATTTACTGCATCGGACAGAAGAACGCACTGCTTCAGACGAAATATCGCACTTCATTAGATGGTCAAGGGCACTGCATGGTTTCTTTTTGTTTAGACGTATTTTTTCTCGGACGGGGAAAGAAGAACGCACTGCTTCAGACGGAATACCGCACGTCATTAGATGGGCAAGTGCACTACATGGTTTTTTTTGTGGGACGTAAATTTTTCCAAACGTGGTGGAGTGCACTTCGTGTCGAGCGTTGGTACTGCAGGGACGAGGTGAGTGCACTGCATCAATTTTTCTTTTTCCAATATTCTTTCTACTGCACACAACAACAGAGTGAGCTGCATTAAAAAAATCAACTTTTCCAATTTGTTTTTGCACTCGGCAACATAGTGAACCACTGGGAGAGAGAAGATCACTGCGGCAATGAAACAAGTGAGCTGCACCTAAACAATTTTTTTGTTGTTTTCTTCAATGAATATTTCCGAGAGAGATGCGATCTGTACATATCTGGACTACGAGCCGGGGCGAACGAACTACAGTGATCCTCTTTTTAATCCATAGTACAAACACACACAAATTACAATGACGAGGAACTACTACAACAACAAAAAAAGAACTCCACTTTTTTGCACAAACCGAGCTGCACTAGAGTGGCACCAGGAACTGCAACACGCCATGTAGAGCACCTCCTCTCTCACTCCAGCGATCTGCAAAGGACAGCGTGGCCAACCACACAGAGAGCGGCCGCTGGCACATCCACGGCACCGCACCAAGATCATAGGCGAACTGCAGACAAGCAAAATCTGAAGAAAAAGAAGGTCCCAAAGTGCAATAGAGCGACGGTGACGCACCGCACCACAGCGTGGGGAACCAAGCGAACTGCAAGCCGGCGGCGCCCTATCCTCAACTGAATGCCTGTGATGGGAGACAAGATTGAGATGCCCATGGCGGCACCTGCAGGCATAAGGGAGATGAAGTTGCAGCCCACCACCACCACACCCCCAGCGGTCGAAGTCCAGCGGGCCGCGCGTGGCATGGCGCACAGGCCTGGTTGCCCGGATCCAGGGGCGCGCGGTCAGGAGGGGCAGCATGAGACGGACGGCGATGGAGGATGGTGGTCGGGGTCAACATGAGATGCACTGAAACGTATGCACTCACCGAATGCACTGCACGCACGGGCGCCATCGAGCTGCACTGCCACCGAGCTGCACCACGAGCGCCACCGAACTGCAGAGAGTCCTCTCGCCCAGGAGCCACCGGAGGCATGAGCGACCTGGACCTATCAGCCGTCAAGTCCAGGATGGGGAGGAGGTCGAACGGGGGAGCTGCCCCGGCCGCAGCGGCGGGGGTCCAGGCGGGACGCGATGGAGGCGGATCCCACCGGATCCAACACAGGGAGAGGTTGCTGTGGCGGGGCGATCGCCATGGATGGGAAGGAGGCAGTGGTGCTGGCCGGAGGGGGCGGACCGGAGGGGCTGGATCCGGCGGCGGGGCGTCGCGGGTGTCCTGCGGGGCATGGATCCGGCGCGGCGGGGTGGTGGGGCGGGGATCCGACGGCGCGGGGTTGGAAGGGGAGAAGGTCAGGGGTGGTGGA